>NW_027171232.1:127500-130000 GCF_036898095.1 Palaemon carinicauda
ATTACGCATAAACCATACAATGCTCGTCAACTTTAAGGTGAGATCTGTGAAGCTTACACATGAATTTTTTTTGTCCTGCCCACCTTGGGAAATCCTGGAATCGAAGCTATTTTAAAAATTGATGTTATCTCTAATAATCAAATATGCATTTTTGGGGGAAAAGATACAATAAGAGTAAAAGCAGGAGGTTACATTTTGCTGATAGAGAGTCATGAGAGAGTAAGTGCATGTGCGGGCTCGGAGACCCAACAAAGTAAGGTAACATCTTTCCCTGAGAGAGAAGTGTTGTCTCCCCAGACACTTACGAGCATATCAGTGACCCCGGGTCGCCCTCTCCCGGAAGGAGTCAAGGTCGTTGTTAAACCCCATAATAATTGGGCCCATATGATATTAGAGGGCTTAACGGAGATAAAAGAGAACAGAGCTGATATAATGATAGTTAATTTGTCAAATAAAAGAGTAGTTTTAGTAAGTTATTCTATGTGTGAATTAGTTATGTGAAATTGCTTAAAATGGGATGTTGGGAGCCACAACTCCAGTCCTCACAGACGAACGCACTCAGAATTTGATTAAGCAAGCGCGAAAACTATGTTCATCAGAATATGTACCCTGTAGTTAGTGACATTGTCAATAATTATTCCGATGTAATTGCAATTGGAGATAAGCCACCCGGGAGGATTGATCAATTTCCCTTTAGCATTGAAACTGGGCAGACTGAGCCGATCAGGTCAAGGCCTTATAAGGTACCCATTCCTTTCCAGGGAGAGATAGAGAGGGAAACTAATAAATTAAGGGAACATGGGATAATCGAAGGGAGCGAATCCCCCTGGGCTTCTCCAATTGTAGCTGTTACGAAAAAGGATGGCTCGGTAAGATTGTGTGTTAATTATAGGATGTTGAATGAAGTCACTAAGGATAATGCCTTTCCATTGCCCTCGATCGAAAAATTACTTGTGAAGGTACGGGATAGTAAATATTTTACAACTCTTTATTTAAAATCTGGATATTATCAAATGCCCATTCAGGAAGACAGTAAATGTAAAAACGGCATTTATAGCTAACGATCAACTATTCTAGTTTAATTTTTTTCCTTTCAGTGTTAAAAGTGCTCAAAGTCATTTCTCTAGAGTAATGATGGTGGTTTTGTCTCCCTTAATTGGCCGTAATGTTCTTGTTTATTTAGACGATATCATAATTACAGAAAAACGGCCGAAGAATATAATAATAATATTCGTCGCAGTAATGGTATGAAAATAAATTTGTCAAAGTACAAATTTTTCTGTACACGGGTCGAATTTTTAGGTCACATAATAACTCCAGAAGGTATTCAACCCTGTCCCAGTAAAGTAGCGGCTATCAGAGATTCCCCCATGCCATTCAATTCTAAGGAAGTAGCTGGGTTCCTTAGGCTAGCTGGGTATTACCGTAAATTCATGAAGTTTTGGAGAGATAGCGAGACTCTTAGATGCTTTAAAGAAACAAAAAGTAATAATTTTGGGAGAGGAATAAGAAAGGGTCTTTAACCATTTGAAAGCTGCCATAACTAGCAATGAATTACTCGCATATCCTAGATTTGATCGCCCGTTTTTAGTGACAACAGATGCAAGTAGCGTTGCTATTGGTGGCGTAGTTTCTCAACAAGATGATAAAGGCGGAGAGCGACCCATTTGTTTTGCTTCCCGGTCAAGAAAAGTGGCAGAAAAGAATTATAGTACATTTGATCGAGAGACTTTGGCTATTCTTTGGGGTCTAGAGAGGCATTGGTTCTTTTATAAGGTCAGTCGATTGAGTTTCAAAGTGATCATCTCTCCTTATGTGATTTGTATTAAAAAAAGAAATTGACCTCTCGACAAGTTTAATATAAAGGGTTTTCACCTCATATAAGGTAAAGCTAACTAGGTAGCTGATGCTATCTTTAGAGGTGCAGTAATAGGAGTAACAACTAGGGCACAAGCGAGGAACAAAGAATGTAACCAAAATATTGAAGACCCCCATAAAAATAGAGATAATAGAGAACAGAATGTGAATTCTCCCGATGAGCAGTCAAAAGACATATGAGTGGCGAATGTGAATATATGTGGGTGGCTGAGGACATGACAAGGTGTGTCCAGAATGAGTGTCCTGGTGATGCAGGTTTGATTGACTTGAGAGGTTGCGACATAAAATAATTCTAAGAGGGACAGAAAAAAAGAGAAATGGAAGGAAAGAGTGCGAGCAGTGATTAAAGGAAAATGGAGAGTTATCCGTCATTGCTGAATGTGCCTCATGAGAAGTTTTTATTTATAGATAATGTTATGTTATATTGTGCTTACGAGAAGAGGGGAGGGGAATTTTGTCCACAGGTCGTTCCTCCTACCTCTTTAATTAATCGAGCCATCCACATTGTACATGCAAGTCTATATAGAGGGAATTTAGGGATTGATATAACATTAAGGAGAGCACGTGAATCCTTTTGGTTAAGAAGGAAAAAATCAATAGAGAATTATATAAAAGGATGTCA
>NW_027171232.1:132500-152500 GCF_036898095.1 Palaemon carinicauda
TTTTCTATAAATCTGAATGACGTTTAAAATGTTAGACGTGACTCTCAACAGAAAATTTACTTTTGAAAAATATAATCGGTCTGTGTCTTCTTCAATTGCACAAAAAAAAAAAAAAACTGGTTTATAGCGAAAGTCTTACAAGATTTTCGGTGATCAATCTATTCTGGAGTGTTTTAACTCTTTCATTCTACCTTGTTTTGAGTATTGTCCTCCTATCTGGTATGCAGGTGCTTATTCTTATCATAAGTTGTTACAGGAACTCAAGGTCTATTAAATTTCTTAGTTAGATCTAGATATTAATCTCTGGCATTGTTGTTCAATTCGTTTGTTATACATGATGCATACGATTTTTTTTATAATTTTGACCATCCTTCACATTCAGATCTTCCCTGAAAAATTCCATCCTGTTCGTAATACTAGGCTTGCCGTTAATTCTAATAGTCAGGCCTTTTTTTTTATCATTAAGCTCAATACTACACAGTGTTTTAGAAGTTTATTTAGGCTATGACTATGCTGTGGATTGATCTTTCTAACCAGGTAATGAAAGCGGTAGAACTTCAAAAGTTCAATTTTATTGTTGGTAAAAAGAATATGTTTGACTTAGAACCCCGGTCTCCTTTTATGGAACATGTAGCAGAACATATTTAAATGACTTTTATATATATTGCTGGCTCCAAATCTGAAGCTGGCGTTGGAATTCGAGTATATAGTAGTGCTGTTTAATTCTCTAGATGCACTTCCTACAAGCCTTAGAAGTTTTTCATTTTAGTGACCCAATAGCTTTAAAGATTTGACAATTACTTTTTATTACTTTTTCTTATTGGACTGATAGGTATAACAGTTCAAGTGTGCTAGGTTCCGACACAAGTAGGCATTAGGATAGTTTAGTTAGAAATAAGTTGAGAGATATATTGAATGATATATCTCATTGGAAGTATAATATAATGACCCGGAAGTGGGAGAGTACTCTATATAGTCCTTGCATTGGTCACACTCGGATGACACATGAATTTCTGCTATATGGCCTATTACAGCCATATTGTGACGCCTTTGTGACGAGCTCAGAGAGGGTTGTGACTCAAAGACAGGATTAAAGCAACTGAGTTACTTTATTACAGAACACTCTTCTTTATATACAAAAACTCAATGCAACAGGAAATTTCCTGTTCAAACTGACACCGCATTGGTTACCAGTTAACAGTAAGAAAAACATACATATTATTTCAGGTTCTTTTTAGTGCGAGGGGAGAGCGAAGATACAAGCATAACATATACACAAAATGGAATGTCATTACTACGTACGATCGTGTGACACACAGTTGGTACATGGCTCCGCCCTTAAAAATGACTAACTGTACATGTTAAATAGGGCTCTCTGATCTTGAGAGGCGAACTGTAGGTCATCTGGCAGGAGATAAGCCGGTTTTAGACGATCAAAGGAGACCCAATCTTCTCTGCCACGAATGTTTAGTAGGAATGCTTTCCGACTGGGTCAGATCACAAGGAAAGGGCCTTGTAATGGGGCGTTAGCGGTGGCTTGATAGTGTCGCTGCGCAGGAAGATGTGCGTTGCAGAGTGCAAGTCTGTCGGTATGTGATGCATTGATGGGGGCTTGTAAGTCTGGCGGCATGGAGTAAATTTTCCCATGACGTGACGTATGCGCTGGAGATCGTTGGAGGAGGTTGTAGAAGGAAAAAATTCGGCAGGGACGACCAACTGGTCGCCATACACCATTTAAGCTGCCGAGACGTCGAGGGCGTCTTTAGGAGTGGTCCTTAGTCCCAGGAGGACCCAGGGAAGCTGAGTAAACCAGTTGGAATCCCTGCAGCATAACATCAAAGCTGCTTTCAGGGTGCGATGGAAACGTTCAACCATTCCATTGGCTGCGGGGTTGTAGGCAGTTGTCTGATGTAGGGTGATGCCCAGAAGATTTGCTAATGATATCCACAATTGAGAGGTGAAAGTAGTTCCCTGTCAGGAGCAATATGCTCGGGAATACCAAATCTTTCAATCCATCCTGAGAGTAAGGCAGATGTACATGAGGGGGACGTTGCAGTTTCAATGGGAATGGCTTCAGGCCAACAAGTGGAGCGGTCGATGGCGGTAAACAGGTAACGATGTCCTTGTGATGTGGGTAGGGTGCCTACAACGTCGACGTGAATGTGTGTTAAACGATGATGAGGTTGATGAAAGGGGCCCACTCCTGAATCCGTGTGTCGATGTAATTTTGGAAGTTTGGCAAGAAGTACAGGCACGGACCCAGTCCTTACCATCCTTAGAAATGCCGTGCCAAATGAACTTCGTCTTCAGCAGCTGTGCAGTAGAACAGCACGAGGGATATGAAAGGCCATGAATGAAATCAAACACCAGCCGGCGCATGACAGCAGGAATCCAAGGTCGCAATTCACCAGTACTGATGTCACAGAGGAGGGTGGTGTTTGAGTCTTCGAGGGGTAAGTCTTCCCAACGGAGGGATGAGCAGGATGTCCTACATGCTTCATACGCTAGATCCTGTCGTTGGGCTTCAGCGAAGCCGTTGTAATCCAATCCCAGTTGAACGGTAGCCAACGTGTTTCTTGACAGCGCATCAGCAACGGTATTCATTTTCCCAGGGAATTATTGAAGGGTGCAATTTTATTCAGCCCCAACGGAAAGATGTCAGCGTTGACGGGCGGACCAGGCGTCAGACTGTTGAGTGAAGGCATGCACCAGAGGCATGTGGTCTATGCGAATGACTAGGGATATACCTTCTAAGAAATGGTGAAAATGACGGACAGTCAAGTGCAATACCAGCAATTTGCAATCGAAGGTAGAATAACCAAATTCTGCCTTGGACAATTTTCTGCTGAAGACGGCTAATGGGCAGGGCGATCCGTTGACCACCTGCTCGAGTACCACACCAATATCAATGTCTCTGGCATCGGTGGAGAGAAAGAGAGGGACATGTGAGATTGGAAAAGTGAGAGCCGCAGCGGTTGATAGGACCTTTGCATTGCAGAAGGCCGCTTCTTGAAAGGGACCCCACTTCAGGTCCTTTGACTTGCCCTTGAAGGAGGCGTAGAGGGGAGCAAGAGTAGTGGCAATGGCTGGCAGAAAATGGTAATAATAGTTGATCATGCCCAGGAATTCGTGCAGAGCTTTAACGGTCGAGGGGGTGGGGAAGTCCTGCGGTGACCTAAAAACGACACTACGTTGTCGCCAAAGGTACACTTGTCGTACCAGACTACAAGGCGGTTTTGTTGCAGGTGGTCGAGCACAATGCGCAGGTGACGGATGTGTTCCCCTTTTGAAGAGGGGAACACAAGTATGTCGTCCACATAATATACACAAAAGGGGAGGTCCCCTAATATGCCATCCATGAGACGTTAAAACATGGCCCCAGCATTACGTAGGCCAAAACATGAGTAATTGAAGGTGTATGTACCAAACGGAGAGGTGATGGCCATCTTGGGGATATCTTCTGGGTTCATAGGCACCTGATAATACCTCTTCAGGAGGTCGAGCGTAGAGAAAACCTTCGGAGATGTTTGGGAGGGAGTAGTGATCCAGTTCTGTTTGGATGTTCAGGCGCCTGTAATCCAAGCACGGACGGAGGGAGCCGTCTTTCTTCAGAACGATGTGTAAGGGTGACGACCATGGGCTGGAGGCCTTTTTGTAAAGGCCCATTTCCTCCATTTTGGCGAACGTCTGTTGGGCGACTGCCAATCGTTCCGGTGACAGACGTCTGAATTTTGTGAAGACTGGGGGTCCCATTGTCTTGATATGGTGATAAATACCGTGCTTGGCAGGAGCCATGGACATTTGTTGAAGTTCTGGACGGAAAACTTCCGGGTACGATGTGAGGAGGTGGGTGTAGGCATATGTGGGTGCGCTGATGTTGAGAGGAAGGTTGGAGGGGGCGGGTTGAAGAGGTGTCGACAAGTATGAGTCTGCGTTGACCAATCGTCGGTGGGCGACATCGACCAGAAGGTGGAAATGAGAGAGGAAATCCGCACCGAGGATTGGCAATGTGACGTCAGCAATGAGAAACTTCCAATTAAATTTACCGTTTCAAACGATAATGTGAGGTTCTCATAACCGTAGGTGCGTATCGCAGATCTGTTGGCAGCTACCAAGCTGATGTCAGCAGACGAAGACAGACTACGTCGTGTCCTGAAGAGTTCCCTTGGCAAAAGAGAACGACAAGCACCCGTGTCTACCAAAAATTGCACGCCCGGTCCTGCATCATGTAAAGAGAAGAGATTAGAAACATTGGAGGCAACCGCCACGAGCGATGGTTTACTTACACGTTTTTTGGCCACTGACAATTCTTAGCACATTTTTTCACGGGTGCCCTGAATCTGTAGTGGTAGTAGCAAAACTGCGGCGGATGGGAGGTAGTAAGTGGCTGTAGAAGTCGTTGGTTGGGGCGCGAGCAAGTGGTGTGTGGTGGGGGTTTTGTGGCCGCTTCGGCACGTCAAGGGGTAGGCGTGTATGTCCTACTGCATTCACGTTAGGTTCAGTTGACATTGAATAGGCTTCCTCTTCGTCAGGAGTGGAGGCGTTAATGGAGATCTTGACGTGGCTATCCATAAGGGCGTCGGCTTTAGTCATCAAGTCCTTTATGGGTAAACTATCGACATCGGGTATGGCAGCGCGTACAGGTTCGGGTAAACGGCGTATCCAAAGGGCACGGAGTAGGGTCACCTCACGAGGAGAGCCGTCTGAGGCAGGTTGCAGGCGAGCGATACTGGTAATTTCCCTGAGGACGAGCGAAGCCCTTTGGTCCCCCAACTGTTGTTGAGAGAGCTGAAAAAGCTTTGCTATACGGGCGGCTGGCAACGGCGAGTACTGCTGCAGAAGGTATGTTTTGAGGGCGTCGTATGCTATTGGGGTGTCTCCTTGCTCCCAAAGCCAGTCGGATATTTCCGGGAAGGTGTCCTCGGGTAACGCCGCGAGAACATAATCTGCTTTGGTGGTTGAGCGAGTCACGCCCTTGATGTGAAACTGGACTTCTGCGAGCTGAAACCAAGCAAACGCCTCTCCGCTGGCAAATGACGAAAGTTTCAATGGAGCAGCCGGAGCGCCAACTTCCTTAGAGTCCGCCATTTTACCAACGACGGAGGGGCGAGGGTAGGTGGAAGGCGGGAGGAGCGAGTCGACTTCCGGGGTCACCAATGTGACGAGCTGATAGAAAGTTGTGACTCAAAGACAGGATGAAAGCAACTGAGTAACTTTATGATAGACCACTCTCCTTTGTATACAAAAACTCCATGCAATATGGCTTTTGGGTTTTTATAAGTTGTATTTGGGTGGAGGGTGGGTGGGGTCACCGGCCGCAATCCATAGATATAGGGCAAGTTCGATAAATCCAGGAATCAAATCCAACCGTCTCTCCTTTCAACAAGCTGAGCATCTTTTAATCTCAAATCTCTCACTGGTTCTCTTCCACACAAGTCAAATATGCGAAGGCATGCAAGATTTTAGTAAGTCAAGAAAAGCAGGATTAACTTGGGCCTGGAAAAGTACAGACCTTAGACAAGCATCGGTCTAGGGCAATGGGTTTTTTGTTCCCTCGCCACAGCCTCTCAGCATTAATGGTTAATTATTGGAGGAGAATTGGTTCATATTGGGAAATAAGTTGGATATGTAATATATAAGTGCCATTCGTCTTTATATGACAAAGTAACGTTAATCAGCCGCTTCTAGGTTTCTTGTCTTTCAACATTTGCTTATATTTTATTTAATACCTGTAACTGTTGTTGTTGTTGTTGTTGCATATTTTGGAATATCTATTATGAATATAAAATAATGATAAAACTCTTAAGGTTACTGCAATAACAAAAATTGGATAAGCTCTTTAATAAGGTGAAATGAAGTATGTATGGAACTTCTCCGGCACTTTGATGCGAACAAATAAAGCTGAGTATACGAATTTATCACAAGCCAATATTAGTGACATTTGCAACATGTAATTGACAAGTGATTATTACCAGAAGTACTAATTTGGTTATACAGATAATGTGTCACGAAAGTGAAATCCTTGACACTAAATTAAACTGGTACCTCTATGAACTCTTGACAAACTCTACTCGTTTAGGAATTTCCCTGGTTTACTTAAGCGGTATCTCATTACTTTTTTCACCTTGAGCTGTGACACATGCTACTATATATATATATATATATATATATATATATATATATATATATATATATATATATGTAACTAGATCTATATGAACACACACATATTAGGGTGCCCAGGGTACCAGCCACACATGGAGAATACCAGTAGAGAGTCATTGGGTCCTTTGACTGGTCAGACTGTACTACACTGGATTCCTATATCTTGTTACGGCTCATTTTTTCTTTGCCTACACATACACCGAATAGTTTGGCCTATTCTCTCTACATTCTCCTGTGTCCTCAAACATGACAACACAGAATACCAAACAATTCTTCTTCCATCAGGAGGCTAACTAGTGCACTGTAATAGTTCAGTAGCTATTTACCCTTGGTAAAGGTTGAAGAAACTCTTTAGCTAATGTAAGCAGCTCTTCTAGGACACTCCAAAATCAAACCATTTTTCTCTAGTCTAGGGTAGTGCCATAGGCTAGTCACTATGGTCTTCTACTGTATTGGTGTAGACTTCTCTTGCTTGAGGGTATACTCGGGCACAATTCTATCTTAATACTCTTTAGTCTTTTTTTATATATAGGAAAGATTTAATTTTGTTACTGCTTTTAAAATATTCTATTCTAATTGTTCATTACTACTCATGTAGTTTATTTATTTCCTATTTCCATTCCTCTCTGGGCTGTTTTTCCTTGTTGGAGCCCTTGGGCTTATAGCATCCTGCTTTTCCAAATATGGTTGTAGCTTACCTAATAATAATGATAATAATAATAATAGATATATACATACATATACATATATCTATCTATCTATCTATCTATATATATATATATATATATATATGTGTGTGTGTGTGTGTGTATTAAGAAATATTTTTACATGTGTAAAATTATATCTTATTGATTTATAAATTCACTATTTGCAGTAAGGCCCGAACGGTGTCGAACAACGCATATGTATAGAAAGCAATGAGGAAACAATTTACTTCTTCGTAACAATGATCAAAATATAATTTCTCTAAACAAATAACCCAACACAGAAAGACAATCCTCACCAAGGTACAAAGAAGACGGCGTATGAAAAATGATACTGATAGCAAAAAGGCCATCTCTCTCTCTCTCTCTCTCTCTCTCTCTCTCTCTCTCTCTCATTGCAGATACAACGGTTATTTTTGGTATTCCTTTTCTCTTTCATACATTGCAAAAACGAAAAACATATTTCATATATGGAGACATAATCTAATTCCAGAAGGGTTAAATGTGTTAAATTCCAATGATATCTCGAAATAAAAATATGAAAAATAGACAATAGATTATTAACAAAAATGATCAAATAAATTTATCGTTACACACAGCAAGTCTTTCCATTTTTTCATGTCTTATTTATAATTGATATCATATATATATATATATATATATATATAGTAAATGGAAGGGCTCCTGAGAAAAATATAAAAAAGGACAAGTAATAAACTCATACGTCAGCTCCTAAATGGTTGATGAATCCCTCAACCAGAAAAAAACTCCAAAACGTCGGTTGCCTCATACGCCTACACAGAAAGCTCGTTATTCCTCCTAACGCTAATGCATTATATATTGTTTCCACAGATCTAGATATCGAACCTACATATCTCACCATTTCAATTCCTTCTTATTAGACTATGTAAACAGTTCATCTAAATAGCTTCGTTCTTCCTTCTACAAATTGTATTCAACATCCATTGTTCACTGCCTGAGGGAGAGTTGGCCTAACAGTCCCTTTATACATTCCTCTCTCCAAGTGCAACTTTCTTGTTTCACGTATTCCATCTTACTATCAAAATATAAATGTCTATACAAATTAACTGGTTTAATTTCCATTACACAGAAAAGCATCCCCTGCACTACCTTCCTGATTTCCTTCCAACTTACAATCATGTACTCAAGTTCAAAGTTATTATCATCTTTATCGTCTTGCACTTCTTATGAAACTTTAAAACTCTTCCTCACGACTTTTGACCTGCATCTGCTGCACTTCCCCGGACTTTTCCCTCCATGAATTGCGATATTAAATAATACTGAAAAAATAACTTCTTGACTTGATATTTATCACATCAAACTAGTCCCTCTCTCATGTATATCCACTTCCCTTTCATCGGGAAAGTTCTTAATTGTATATAATCATCATTCTCATTATCCCCACATTGTCTATGGATAATATCAAAGCTTGCCCCTTTTACTTTCAAATGTCATTCTTATCCTATCAGTATTTATGTAATTAATCTTATTACTAAATACAAATTCTACCACAAACCTTTCCAGGTGTAATATTACACCCCTAATAATCCGAGAGAGAGAGAGAGAGAGAGAGAGAGAGAGAGAGAGAGAGAGAGAAGGGGGTACTGTTGGAAAATAATGAATTCTTAAGAATGAATGAGAAGGGAGAGGGTTATATAAATGTATTTATAAAAGGAATCCTATAATGGAAATACATACTCTCCGTGAAATTTTACAAACTCAAAATGCACTTTATCCCGAACCTACATTCCATCCTTTCTTCCCATATATGCTCTTCTTACTTCCCTTTTAAACTCCAATCATAACATCATTTCAGCAATTTCTCTCCACTTTTCGCCAAATACACCTCCGTTTTGCTTCTCAATCTGCTCTTTTCCTCCTTTTTCTCATTTTCTCATTATTCCATTATTGGAATCCTTTTATAAATACATTTATATAACCCTCTCCATTCTCATTCATCCTTAAGAATTCATTATTTCACAACCTTAACCCCCCCCCCCCTCTCTCTCTCTCTCTCTCTCTCTCTCTCTCTCTCTCTCTCTCTCTCAAACATAAAATTACTCTACGTGTACCATAAAGAAAAAAGGGCGCAGAGGAAGGAGAACCTCATGATGAAAGTTATATGACCAAAGGTCTCGCCCTTTTCAGGTGCTATGACTAAGGACAAAATCGAGTCTATGAGACCTCATTAATGAACCTCGCTCTCCTTTTAGAGGTAGTTTCATCTACCAAAATGCCATTTGAGAAAGAACCCAAATTAATTTGAAAGAGAGAGAGAGAGAGAGAGAGAGAGAGAGAGAGAGAGAGAGAGAGACGTAAGTGAATACCGTACTCTATACATAGAGAGTCTAAAACAATTATTCTTCTCTCAAGGGGTTAACTACTGAACTGTAATTGTACAGTGGCTACTTTCCTCTTGGTAAGGGTGGAAGAAACTCTTTAGCTATGGTAAGCAGCTCTTCTAAGGGAAGGACACTCCGAAATCAAACCGTTCTCTAGTTTTGCGTAGTGTCATAGCCTCTGTCCTATGGTCTTGTAATATCTTGGATTAGAGTTCTCTTGCTTGAGGGTACAGTCGGGCACACAATTCTATCTCATTTCTATTCCTCTGATTTTGTTAAAGTTTTTTATAGTTTATGAATGAAATTCTTATTTTCATGTTGTTACTGTCCATAAAATATTCTTTTTTTTCCTTTTTCCTTTCCCCACTGGACTATTTTTGCTGTTGGAGCCCCCGGGCTTATAGCATTATGCTTTTCCAACTTGGGTTGTAGCCTAGCAAGCAATAATAATAATAATAATAATAATAATAATAATGATAATAATAATAATAATAATAGAATTGTGTGTTTCTGAGTCTTATTTTACTTGTAACGGTCAGTTTTTCTCTCAAATATATGGTCTTCCCATGGGTTCCCCTCTGTCTCCTGATTTAGCAAATATTTTTATGGAATTTTTTGAAACAGAACTTTTACCTGACATTTTAGATTTTGACATTACATGGGTGAGATATGTAGATGATATTTTTGCTGTTGTTCCATGTTCTCTTAATATTGATAACTTTTTAGAGTCTTTAAACAATCTCCACCCTTCAATTAAATTTAAAGTTGAAATAGAAAATAATAATGAATTACCCTTCTTGGACACACTGGTAATCCGTCCGGAAGTTGGCTGTCCTAAATTCAAGGTTTACAGGAAAAAAACGCATTCAGATTCTTATATACATGCATTTTCAAACCATACAAGAACTACAAAATTGGAGGTTATTTCTAACTTATTTCTAAGGGCATATAAAGTTTGTGACCACAAATTTCTTGAATTTGAAATAAGTTATCTTAAAAAGGTTTTCAAAAATCATGGCTATGATTCTGGGTTTATCGAAAAGGCACACTTAAAAGCAAGGAAGATATATTATGTTGCAAAAGAAAGAGAACAATTTCTAAAAGATGATGAATGTCTTCTTATCATTCCTCAAACAGGCCAAGACAACAAATTACTTGACACCTGCCTAAAAAGTTGCAAAGTAGTTGGGGTATATAATAATAATTTAACTATTAAAAAGGTGTTGACAAAATCAGGGAAAGGAAAGGCTGCCAAACAAGCATGTATATATAAACTACCATGTGGTTCGTGTGATAAAGTTTACATAGGAGAATCAGTATATTTTGAGAGAAGAAAAAGAGAACATAGAGATTCCATTAGAAGAGGTGATGAAAATAGTGCTGTTTTTAAACATATGACACGGGAAAATCACCCAATAGATTTTAAGAATATGGACAAATTGATATCAATGCCTGATACACATAGACAGAAACTGATTGAAGCTGTTTTAATTCATAATTCTAATAATTTTAATATATATCAAAGTAATTTTAAATTGGACCAGTTTTTAAATAATATTGTAAAATACAAGGTAACTATTGTTAAGAAATTGTTAAAAGATGTAAACAAACCACCGTGAAATGCTGTTAATTTTCGCTGAGACTGTAACGGGCTTTTTATTTCTTAAGAACCTTTCTGTATCTCTTTTTAAAAAAATTGTAACCATTTGTATTCTGAAGAGGAAGGGAGATGGTCCCTTCGAAAGCTAAATAAACTTCTATTTTTCATACATTGTGGGTTATTCTATTTATCATAGATACACGGAAAATTGCGTATTTTAATGTATATCTATATATATATATATATATATATAGATACACACACATATATAAATATATATATATATATATATATATACATATATAAATATATATATATATATATATATATATATATATAGGAATATATATATATATATATATATACATATATACTATATATATATATATATATATATATATATATATACATATATAAAGTATATATATATATATATATATATATATATATATATATGTATATATATATACATATAATATATTCCTATATATATTCCTATATATATACATATATATATATATATATATATACTTATATATGTATATATATGTATATATATATATATATATATGTTTGTATATATATAATATATATATATATATATATATATACAAACATATATATATATATATATATATACATATATATATATATGTATATATATGTATATATATATATATATATATATATAATATTGTTGAAAAAATAAATAAAGATTATAGACGATCCTCTAGATAGTTAATGAATATGCATACTTAGGAAATGAGTCAGAAATTAAAAGAAGGATAAGCATGTGATGGAGAGCATTTAGTAAACAAAATGAGATTATGAAATGTAAAATATATCTATCTCTAAAAAGAAATGTATTTGATGAGATGGTCCTACCAGTGCTGACTTATACAACAGAAACTTCGAGTCTTTCTTAAAGTCTTAGAACATAAGATAATTATAACTCCAAGTGTTCTGGGAAGAATAATGAAGGGATTATCACAAAGTGGCAGGAAACAGCAACATGGATACGAGATCAAACTAAACTAGAGGATATTCTAACATGTACGAAACATTAATGGACTGGGCAGGACATATAAAGAGAATGACAGATAATAATGAACAAGAAAAATAACAGAATTGGTCTCTAAAGATTGCTAATGAAGCAGGAGAAGGAAAAGAAGACGAGCGATTGACGAGCTAAGAAAATATGCGGGTATAGACGCATAGAAAGACCATAAACAGACGCGAGCGGAAGGATGTGTTTGAGATCTTTTTCCTGCAGTGGGCTAACAACGACTGATAATGATATATAATGATGAATGTTCATATTTTAGATGAATGAATAACTTTAGACAAATAAAGAGAATTTCTTTAAACAGAGAACAGGAATTGAACTAATAGAAGACAGCAAAAGAATAAAAAACCGTAATGGATTCACATTTTAAAATCGTTCAAATTTCTTCTTAACAAAATCACACAAAATACTGCAATTCACCATCTCCCAAAATGCGCCTCCTCATCTCTACCATAAATGTAACAAAGGTATGATGAAATCATTTGGGCTGGGAAATAACACGCCATGAGTCATATCGTAGCCAATAGATAAAGCCAAAATGAAATATGAATGAAGCTGTAAGGGTCCTTAATCCCTAAAGACGTCGAGTGAGGGAGGAAGAGAGCGTCCACAAACACACGAAAGAGAGAGAGAGAGAGAGAGAGAGAGAGAGAGAGAGAGATCAGGGATGACGTAACCCTTACCCTTTGATATGTTGATCTTGGGATCAACAACAGTTGAATTTCTACCATGTACATAATTTTCCATTTGAGCCAGTAGGCTAAAATTGGGCAGAGCAAAACGTGTCTACAGAGGTCTAAAACACTATTACACACACACATGCTAAGATTGGTATGAAGGGTAAATATGTATTCTTTCCTTTTTAAACCAATGCGCCATTTGTTTACATGTTTCAAATTGCGATTGACACAACTGAACATATAATTATCATCATGTGATAAAATAAGACACATGATAATAATTAACCATGAACTAATAAATGTAAAGGTCTCCAACTGTTTATTTACAACATGATTGAAAACCAGAATTCATTAATGACTGGTAATAATTCAAAAAGGGCATAAAATTGAACGAATCTAAAACACCATATCTATAAATTCAGTCAAGAGGAATTGAAATACTTATTCAATTAATTTACTGTTCACTGGAAGCTCGTGTTTAAATGAATGAAATGACATTACTGTACACCTATCTCATAAAAAAAAAAAAAAAAAAACGTTGCAGAAAGGCAAATTAATAACTGCCTCCAACAAATCATAAGTAGCCGTAACTGTTGTCATTACCACTACTAATATTATTGTACTTTTTGGTTGGAGAAAGTATAGGGGTTGTGGCAGCCTATTGGACACGCCCCTGTATGTCAATTTGTTGGACGGAGGTTCGAGACACGATTAAGCTCGATAGTTTGTAGTAGTGTCTACATCACCATCGTTGCAGGGGGTGGGGGAGCCTATACAGTAAATCTACCTACTGAGACATCAGCAGCCATTACCTGGCCCTTCCTGGTCCTAGCTGGATGGAGAAGGTGCATGAGCGTTGATCGTGTGTATATGGTCAGTCTCTAGAACACTGTCCTATCTCTTACAGAGAATTATCTTAACATACTCTATTATTACCTTTATAATCTTTATTATCATAATCAATATTATTATCATTCTCATTACTGAGGGGAAGATCCAGCCAATCCTATCCCAAGCAAACCGAGGACTGAAGAAGGTACCAGCGCTCACTACCCGAGGCAAGTGTCATCACCAAGGCAAAGGTATAATGCGGTAACAGCACAAATCAATACCTTCAATACAAACTCGAGTTGACAAGCAACCACAGGCAGACACTTGGCAGTGTTCTTTCGATGTTAGCAATAGTTTATCGTCTTGTTTATTTGTTACAGTGGATAACTTGCTATTCGTGTAGGTTATATACACATAATCAACTACAATAAATAATCATAGTGTATATTCACTTGTGACCATATGGAGGCAGTAATAAAACCACATTAAAAATACATGGAATAAAACAATTGTTTTTAAAAGAAATCCCATCCTGTGTTTACGATCATATTTCATCCTTACTAAAGTAGGTTATCATTTGTAAAGAAAAAAAAAAACAGTAAAAGAAAAACCTGTGACGAAGACAACACAACAGTATATCTATAGAAAAAGAAAATACAATTAATGGATAATTAAGAGGCAGCTGATATATTACTGCCAATTTTGATATGCAACATAAAATCAAACCAACACATGAAAATCCTAATGTAGACAACCGACGACTAAGGACACGAATTTGCAAGCATAGCAGAATGAAACACAAAGGAGGGAGGAAAGCAGGCGAGCTCTATATTTAAATAAAAAATAGGTCACAAGGTTTTAATTCTCGCACAAATTAGCATAGAGAATTTTTAATAATTGCCGAAAGGAATGAAAAGTAATTTTTACAGGCATTTTACAGGTTGCCTAAGTATTAATTAAATAAATAATGCAACGTTGAACTCAGTATGCTCTTAAGATAAGCTGCACCACCTGTGCGAGAACTGAATGGCACATATAGGAGGAGAGGAGGGAGGAGGGAGTTGGGCATGACTGAACGTGGGTGTAACAAGAGTCGAGGGTAGGCGTGAGGGCGTGCCTTGGGTGTGTGGTGCCTTGGAGAGGGAATGTTGAGCTATACGCCAATATTGATCGGAGGGCCTATAATTGGAGTAATTCAATTACATGTGTTACTTTATTGCCTTTGTAAGGTCTTGGATGAGAGACCGGAACATTATGGGCGTGAAAGAAATCATTAATAGACTCCATGTAATTCTATTCCAACTTTGTATAAACACCTGCGTTTTCCTAGGTATTAAGTCCTTCAAATACATATATATATATATATATATATAGATATATATATATATATGTATATATATGCATATATATATGTATATATATTTATATATATATATATATATATATATGTGTGTGTGTGTGTGTGTGTACATATATATATATATATATATATACATATACATATACATATACATATATATATAAATATATATTATCATTATTATTATTAATTGCTAATCTACCACCCTATTTGGAAAAGCAGGAAAGGAAACAAGAAAAAATATTTCACAATAAAATAAATGTCTCTTATGTAAACTATATAAACTTTAACAAAATAAGAGGAAGAGAAACAGAATAGTGTTCCCAAGTGTAGCCTTAAGCAAGAGAACTCTAATCCAAAAAAGTGTAAGACCATGGTACAGAGGCTATGACACTACCCAAGACTAGAGAACAATGGTTTGATTTTGGAGTGTCCTTTTCCTAGGAGAGCTGCTTACAATAGCTAAAGAGTCCCTTCTACCCTTACCGAGAGGAAAGTGACCACTGAACAATTACAGTGTAGTAACCCCTTGGATGAAAAAAATTGTTTGGTAATCTGTGTTGTCAGGTGTATGTGGACAGTGAAGAATATGTAAACAATAGGCCAGACTATTCGGTGTGTGTGTGTGTTTGTGTGTGTGTGTGTGTGTGTGTGTGTGTAGGCATAGGGAAAATAAACCGTACCCAGAAGAAAGGATCCAATGTAGTACTGTTTGGCTAGTCAAAGGTCCCCATAACTCTCTAGCGGTAGTATCCATATAGTATATATGGGTATAGTAAATATATATATATATATATATATATATATATAGGGGAACTGAATACTTTGAAATTCGCTGAATCATTTAAAAATTAGTATTTAGTTTCTATGGTAGATATTAACTGACATTTCCTGGCCTTAGTACCAGATGTTTTTGATGACACGAATTCTCCAAAATGATAGTGGTCATACCCAGGATCTACATCAATGCATCATCATCATCATCAGCCGTTATCAGTCCAATGCAGAACAATGGCCTCAGACATGTCCTTCCACTTGCACATGTTTTTGGTCTTTCTGTGCCAGTCTACACCCACAAACTTTCTTATTCCGTCAATCCATCGTTTTCTCTTCCTTCTCCTGCTTTCTTTTTTTTTATAATCTCTAGGGACCCATTCGGTTATTTTTTTTCCATATATTATATATCCTGCCCATGTCAATTTCTTTTTTTTATATGTTGTTAGAATATCCTCCACTTTAGTTTGCCCTCGTATCCAAGTTGCTCTTTTCTGTCTCTCAGTGTTAATCCCATCATTATTCTTTCCATATCTCTTTGAGTTGTAACCAGCTTATGTTCTGAGGCTTTAGTAAGGCCCCAAGTTTCTGATGCATAAGTTAATAATGGTAGGACTATCTCATTAAATATATTTTTACATTTCATAATCTCATTTGGTATGTCCTAAATACGCACATTCATTAACAATCTCTAGAGGTTCGTCCTTAACTCTTATTTGTTGTCTCTGCATTTCCATTCACAGTTTTTTTCATATTCATTTGCAGTCCTATATTTCTGGTTTCTCTATTCAAATTTTCTATCATCTTTTGTAATTCCTCCCCTGATTCACTAAACTAGTATATCATCTGCAAATCTTAAATCGTTAAGATATTCCCAATTAATATCAATTCCTAAATTTTCCTATTCTAAATTTTTATGAAACTTCTAGGGATGCTGTGAACAATTTAGTAGAGACAGGGTCTCCTTGTGTAGTTTGTTACTCTCTCGGAATTTTCTCACTATCTCTAGGAAGTTTTAAGATTACTGTACTTCCTATAGAGATATCTTCAAGTGTTCTAACATTAGATTCTCCTATTCCTTGTTTTCGAAGGGTTTTCATTACTGCTGAGGTTTTGACAGGATCAAAAGCTTTCTCATAATATATAAAGGCCATACATAGTGGTTTGTCCTACTTTGCGGATTTTTCCATTTATTGGTTAATTGCATGGATACTGTCAGTTGTTGAAAACCCACTTCTAAAGCCTGCATGTTCTCTTGGTTGATTAAAGACTAGCAGTCTTTTTATTATGGCTAATGTGATCCTTGTAAATATTTCAGATATTACGGAAAATAAACTTAATGGGCGGTAATTTTGAAGGTGTTTTGTCTCTCCCCTTTTGTGCATTAATATATTGATAAAGTTTTTCCAGTCTGTAGGTATAGCATTCTTGCAGACATTTGGTGCATGGCTGTCTCTGATTATGTGATCACTTTAATTACGATACACAACTTCTCAAAAATAAGAATATTAATATTTTAATGATTACGAGACTTGTATGGGGGAATTTTATATAATGTGAATGTAAAACAAAATAACATATTTGGAGTGTAAGTGATGTAAAGAAAGTATTAGAAAATAATCGTGAACATCTCAATAATGGCAGTAGACTTTACATTTGGACGAATTACTTGTCAAAAAGAACCATTTAAGTAAATACTTGCACTTGAAGTTTAACATAATTAAAAGATATGAGGATATATAAACTTTATTTAACAAGTGATGCAAACAAACAACAAACAAAACACCTATAACCATTCCTTTGAACGAAAAATGCTAAATATACTCTGGCAGCGGTATAACTAACTGGTTAGTTAATGACCAATTGAAAATAGCTTCATCTTAAAGAAGAAGAATTGGATAAACAAATAACTGTAGGCTATACATGTACTACACCATAAGCTTGCGGGATTCTTTTAGCAAGACTATAGTGTCATCCAAAAGTATGGGAACACACGAATTCTTATAATAATTTACGAAAACACAACACTCCTTCATAGATGTTGATAGCGCAGTATCAAGAAGTTTCGATAAGTTACTAATGACCCTTTATGTAGGTGTGTGAAATGGCTATGAAAATTCTAATTTTCATTAAAGTTCGTCGTGGAAAACATTCTATTGTGAATGTCGTTCTATATCATCCATAAAATGGGGGGGGGGGTGGCAATGGTTTAAAAGGTATTCAATTCTGTGAAGAGAGAAAATTAGATAGAAATATCGGTTTATATTTATAAGACTACTCATCAATGGCAGGGGCAAAGGAAAGTGACACTGCCCTATCGAGCAGGGCAATGTCCTAGAGACTGACCACATAGACATATGATCAGCGCCCAAGACCCCTGTTCCCCCAAACTAGGACCATGGAGGGCCGGGCAATGGCTGCTGATGACACAGCAGATAAACCTATAAGCTCCCCCAAACACCCCATCCTTAGCTCACAAGGATGGTGAGATTGCATCGACCAAAGAAACTAACGAGTTTGAGCTGGACTCGAACCCCAGTCTGGTGTTCACCAGTCATGGACGTTACCACATCGGCCACTACAACCCGAGTGTCGGAGTTGTATTAAAAGTTTAATTTGCTACATCATTCTATATATTTGTATACTTACACACACAAATATACTTAAGGGTGTGTTTTTAAAGTAGGAGTGAATGGGTGTAAGAATATACTGTATATAAAAAAATTCTCATTGCAGGTTATTATAAATTTAGTTTATTTAAGACTTAAATTCCTTCTCTCTCTCTCTCTCTCTCTCTCTCTCTCTCTCTCTCTCTCTCTCTCTCTCTCTGACGGACGGAAGTGATCATAAATAGATTGTAAAATGACTGGAAATGTTCCTAGTCCAACCCCCAATTTAGGGATGATCAAAGCTTTCCATCCGAACCATTCAATCGATTGTGCAGTATCTTCAATGGTGATATATTTACTGTGTTTGGAAAAACAGGATAAGGAGAGTACATCAGTGATTAGAATTTTTTTTCTGTTTTCAGGTTTAAATGATGTTTCTGCTCAATAATATCTTCAGAACGAATGAAATCATTCATTTGGGAGAATGCCCGCATGATCGATTAAATCTCAGATATAACGACAAATAAAATTTTTTGTCATGAAAATCCTATTATCCTTATTAATAGGAATAAGATCCTAATTTACTTAGCATCCCTAATTTCGGATAAGTGAAGCCCTTTTCGGCCAGCTTGGCCACTCAATTTTATTCCAAACAAGCTACCGATGTTGGATGAAGATGGTTTTATGTCACCAAGAGTTCTTACTTTCCATGCAGTATCTATTTGATATCATTACAGAAAGTAATTATTACACAGTTATGATAATTGAGACAGTAGAACATGAACACTTACATATAAATTTACGTAAACATTTTCTTATAAACATACATTATGCATACACACACACACATACACACTTCATGTTCAGATTTTGCATAGAATTTCTCGGAAATTTTATATCTGCTTTTAATCGAATTTCCTTCACGTATTACTGAAATTCCTGGATTATTATAAGGCAATATATTTTAATACAAAAATACACATCTAATCGATAATCTTTAGCGCTGGAATTTTTGGGGATAGGCTTTCATTTCAATCGATATTCTTGGATCGAAAGTAGAGGCATATACTAATGCACAAGGTTCATTTGAATGCACGCACCTAATATATGTACATAATATATATGTACATATATATATATATATATATATATATATATATATATATATATATATATACATATATATATATATATATATATATACATATATATATACAACAACAACAAATGCAGCCGTTTCTAGAACATTGCAGGGCAAAGGCCTCAGACATCAATTTATGTATATATATATATATATATATATACATATATATATATATATATATATATATATATATATATATATATATATATATATATATATATATATATATATATATATATATATATATGTATATATATATATATATATATATATATATAATATAAATAGGATGGAGAAAAGCCAGCGTAGCATCATACATTTATTTTCCGAATTTTCGAGACTTTGGGTCTCATCATCAGGGCTGTAAAATATACAAAATATACAAATTAAAAAAGACTCAGTATTAATGTTAATATAAATAGAACAACGTAAAAGTTAAATCATTTAAAAAATTGAACTAATAAAAAATATATATATAAAATTAAAAAGTGAAGAATGCTCAAGTTTGTACCTATCTCTATGGAGCTAAAAAACTGAGTGACGTTTTCTAGTTTGAAAAGGAGGACGTCAACTATGTTATATATAGAACTGTGGAAGAAGTCTGACCATTTAATGAAGGCACAAGCTGTTTGATGGTCAACGACTCCAAAACAGAGAGAGAATAGTCATTGGGCGCTTGGGTGACGATGCGAAAATCCTTATAT
>NW_027171232.1:155000-166780 GCF_036898095.1 Palaemon carinicauda
ATATATATATATATATATATAAACGTGTGTTCCTTGTTTTTATCACGAGACCAGATCATCTTATAATGACTAACGAACATCAATCAGTCAATCTTCCAACCCTGGCATTTATACAATATTTCTCACAATTTCAACATTTCTTTCACCATATCTATCAGGTAAAAAAATCCTCTTTATTAAGTCAATCTTGTTCACTCATGGACAATCATCATCATTTCACTTTCACGAGAAAAAGTTTACTTAATAATCTATTTATCCAAAAGACTTTAGCTTCCAATGAGACACCAACCCAAAAACCTTTCTCACGAACCCTGATATACCCTTTTCCTTCACTTATTCAACACTTATCTCTCCCTCCCATCCTGCTTCAGCTATATTTACCCATATATACCTACATGAATCCTCTGTCTGGATTCTTCAATCATTCATATGTTCATTCATACCATCTTCTTCCTGTTTACTATCTTCATAATAATCACTGCTCAACATTCTCCTCTTGCAAATAATTTCAAAATTTCACAAGACTCCTGAGGTTTCCTTCACTCTCCCAAATCAATCATATCTTCAGTAAACACCAGCATTTATACAGTAACTAACTACCTTTTTCCTTATTTGAAATTCTATTCAATATTGTAATACGACTTTTTAAATCAGGCAATCAATAAAAGCATTGACTAACAATGGATATATTTTCATCCTAAACCAGTAACTCTCTATTCTGTCACCTGCTTCTCATAAATCATTAAAAAAAATAATTTACTTTTATATCACATTACCTACATGAATTTTATTATAAGTTTTTTTTTCAGGTCCATGTTTGCCAAATACAGCTTTTGTTTTTTATCACACATCACAGAGAGAGAGAGAGAGAGAGAGAGAGAGAGAGAGAGAGAGAGAGAGAAAAGAACATACAACACCTATATATTTTTACCTTGTATATTAATACAGAATTTAGTCAAAAGACGTCTATTCTTGACTGAAATGTCAAGGATATAAAACCATCTACAGTATATGCTATTTTCAATACAATTTTAGACACAAATTAAATAAAACTCTATGCTTTCCCTGAGTGCAATAATAAAACTCAGTTCGATAAACAAATAAATAAAGTAAACCTCAAATGATAGCACTGATATAAAAATCTGGTTTGTGACGCTCTAAGGTATAAGTCATTATACAAGCAAGAACTTATGTAAATTTTTGCTATTAGAACTAGAATGTTCTTATAGAACAATAATTAAAACACTGACATATAATAAACTTCATGAAATGAAATAAACTATTTCGCACTTACCAGTTCGACACAACGGGAAATTCAAGTCATCGACGAATCCACTCAGATCTGAAAACAGAAAATAAAACAATGTTTATAAATATATTTTGTCATTTTTACTGTCACTGCTAAGTGGAATAAACACTTTTCGAGAGAGAGAGAGAGAGAGAGAGAGAGAGAGAGAGAGAGAGAGATACTACATAAACTCCGGTGGATTATTGATAGTCAAGTTTGTCGAGTGTATTGTGTGCCAAACAAGTAACCAAAGTCATAAAGTTACCTACATGAACGATACAGAAATTCCTCTATTCCAATAAACGATTAAAATCGATGAACTTCGACAGAATGAGACCAATATCCATGAGAGCAGGATGACTCACGCAATTAAGTTTTTGACTATACTTACGAAAATTGCACAAAAGAATAAGCACAGCTCTCTGAAATCGATAGATTTTCGTTGAATTTCTAGTAGAAAAAAAAAATTATTGATTCAGTGCAAAACTATAAACTATGTAATGTTCACTTTTATATGATACCGGCTATGACATCTTTGAAAATAAAAAGAAAATAGGTAAAGCTGTAGGACCAGGTTTACCAACCCTGGGGTCGCCAAGCGCTTTTCCTGCGGTCGCCAAAATCTCAAAATATCAAAAAAATCAAAATTCAAAATATGGCAGACCTCGCAGTAAAGACAAAAAATATAAACGTAGTTGTGGATTCTTATTTATCGACTTTTATATATCTATCTATTCATATATAAATAAATAAAAAACAAATTTTAATGGTGCAGTAGCCATTTGATACGTGACCAGCATGACCGTCCACATCCAACCAGGCAGCCACTAATCACCAATACCAAGAAAAAAAGCTACCAATTTACGCGATTCAACCTAGTAAATACAGACTCAAAGAAGCTATGTTTACCCATAAATGTTACAATGTGGGACTGTATCTCTCTTCATACAAGAGAACAATACACCATCTAAAGCCCGACCAAACTATCAGAAGCACGAAGAAGGTAATATCGTCGGAAGGAAAGGAAGACTTACGAACAATACATGACTTTCTGTCATTGCAACCTTACCTTGAATGCCCTTATGCAATGTTAACCCATTGCATGAGTGACCTTTGCGTCCAAGAGAAGGATTCCTAGTGGAGTGGGAAGAGGAATGGGTTGGGCGTAGGAGTCTTTTGTAACCTGAGGACACTTCATCCCACACGTGAGGGGAATGATTGTAGTTCCGGGAAAAACATCTACTATTTGTTCGTCTTAAATAGTTGATGCATTTATACCTGTATAGTGATTTCGACTGTGCTGCGTAAGTTGTAGTCAATCTTTGTTTCTTTAAAATTCTTAAGTATTCATGAAAAAGTGGTATGCCAACAATGGAAACTGAATACTTCCCTTGCTGACGAAGTATTGCACCACAGTATGTCAGTGGATGGTAGCCTATCACAGTGTTCATAATTGAGGCTTCTAAAACCACATGGTACCTTCCTTGGGCTAGCTGGGTATTACCGTAAATTCATAAGAGGTTTTGGAGAGATAGCGAGACTCTTAGATGCTTTATAGAAACAAAAAGCAATAATTTTGGGAGAGGAATAAGAAAGGGTCTTTAACCCTTTGAAAGCTGCCATAACTAGCAATGAATTACTCGCATATCCTAGATTTGATCGCCCGTTTTCAGTGACAACAGATGCGAGTAGCGTAGCTATTGGTGGCGTAGTTTCTCAACAAGATGATAAAGGCAGAGAGCGACCCATTTGTTTTGCTTCCCGGTCAAGAAAAGTGGCAGAAAAGAATTATAGTACATTTGATCGAGAGGCTTTGGCTATTCTTTGGGGTCTAGAGAGGCATCGGTTCTTTTTATAAGGTCAGTCGATTGAGTTTCAAAGTGATCATCTCTCCTTATGTGATTTGTATTAAAAAAAGAAATTGACCTCTCGACAAGTTTAATATAAAGAGTTTTCACCTCATAGAAGGTAAAGCTAACAAGGTAGCTGATGCTATATCTAGAGGTGCAGTAATAGGAGTAACAACTAGGGCACAAACAAGGAACAAAGAATGTAACCAAAATATTGAAGACCCCCATAAAAATAGAGAAAATAGAGAACAGGATGTGAATTCTCCCGATGAGCAGTCAAAAGACATATGAGTGGTGAATGTGAATATATGTGGGTGGCTGAGGATATGACAAGGTGTGTCCAGAATGAGTGTCCTGATGATGTAGGTTTGATTGACTTGAGAGGTTGCGACATAAAAAAATTCTAAGAGGGACAGAAAAAATACGAATGGATGGAAAGAGTGCGAGCAGTGATTAAAGGGAAATAGAGAGTTATCCGTCACTACTGAATATGCCTAGTGAGAAGTTTTTTTTTTTATAGAAAATGTTATATTATATTGTGCTTACGAGAAGAGGGGAGGGGAATTTTGTCCACAGGTCGTTCCTCCTACCTCTTTAATTAATCGAGCCATCCACATTGTACATGCAAGTCCGTATAGAGGGAATTTAGGGATTAATATAACATTAAGGAGGGCACGTGAATCCTTCTTTTGGTTAAGAATGAAAAAATCAATAGAGAATTATATAAAAGGATGTCATGCTTGTAACTGTTTCAAAGAACATAAAAACACTGTACCGGAAGCCAGAGAGTGGCCTGTGATTCTTATTAAATTTCATTTAGTGCTTATGGATGTGGTAGGACCATCTCCTACTGGTTTAACACAACATGAGTATATTTGTGTATCTGTGGATGCATTTACTATGTACACGCATACTTACGCAATGTTGGATAAATCAGCAAATTCATTAGCCCAGGCACTGTGCTCTTTCATTACTAGGATTGGTTGCCCAAAAATTTTGATAAGTGATAATGGTCTCGAGTTTATAAATAAGGTGGTAAAATCAGTCACAGACTTGATGAAAATTGAACACTTTTCATGACCGCATATAGGCCTTCGGCAAATGGCGTAGTGGAATCACATAACAGGGAAGTAGTGCGAATTTTACGTTACTTAGAGGCTGATGACCTCCTTCATTGGCACGCCATGATCCCTACAGCTGAGCTAGCTTTGAACATTGCGTATAATGCTTCGCTCATGGACATGCCTTTCTTTTTAGTGTATGGACAGGATCCTGTGTTACCATATACTGTACTAATTAATTTGCAACAATTGCCAAATTATTCAAATGAGCAATACCGTGTATATTTATTAAATATATGGAGGAGAGTAATGAACACCACTGAAAGGTTTTTGAAAAGAGCTAATGAAAAACACAGCTCAAAGTATGAGGGTCGGTTCAAAACTGCACCTGTAAAAGTATTTGTGGGCGATCATGTGTATTTGAAATGATTACAACCTAGGAAACAGAAACTAGAGCCAGGGTATTTAGGTCTGTACCAACTAAAGATGATTATTAATGGCGCAGTGTCTGAACATCATCAGGCACTCATATATGTGGTGCCTGAAGAAGTAGTTTTCAAAAGTGTTCCTCCTTACCCCTGCATACGTTACATTCCTCGAGTTGATTTGTAGAATTTTCTTTTTCCTTTGCTGTTGTTGTTGTTTGAACAGACCTCATTTCTTCTTTTGACTTGTTTTAAATAAACTTGATGATAACAATGTGTTCTTATGTTGATGATTAATGTATACGTAAAATGTTGCGGCAATTTTGCTGAGTCTGGCAATACGTATAACATTGCTGAGTGAACCTAAAAACAATCAGAGGTTAAATAAGTCAGGTGAGATCCGTCAGTCTGATGCTGTGTTATTCATGTATCTATATGATTCCTGGTTGCTGGGGCCGGGGTGGTTCCCGAATGGCAAGTAGCTGCAGGATTAAAGTTCAGCCTTGAGGCTAGGCAGTGTTAGAGAATGTGTAGATGTGAATACCTCATACTTAGTGTTATAAGAGAAGTGCGGGAAGATGAATTATTTTCTTGGGATAATGGCTAGTGGACACCGGTTGAAAGTTGCAAGTGAAGTGTTGTAGTGATTCAAGTAAATGGCGAAATGGTAGTGATGAGTTAGGTTGTGAAATTGTGCCGTAAACCCAGACAAATAAAATAGAGAAATGAAGGAATATCTATTCCTACCTCTGTATTTTAGTTGCAGAAGTCTTAAAAATTAATAAATGTAATTATTTATATTATCTTGTGTACATTTACTTCATGCAATATTTTTTTTTTGGAAGATGTTATATTTATGGGTAGTTTCTATATATATATATATATATATATATGTATATATATATATATACACACATATATATATATATATATATATATTTTATGTTGCATTTCTGTTTAGTACACGCCATGCCTATCGCGGGTCGGAGTGTCCTCCATATATCATAGACTAGTTGGGGCGAGTGTGCACCTCCTCCCGGAATGAGGAGATTGGGGGGGATGGGGGGTGGCGTAATGTCTTAATTCATGTATGTAGATGTGTGTTGTACATTAAGGTAAATGAACTCTTTAATCATTAGAATTCCACAAAAATCTATAACGCAGCTGTTGTTGTAGCAAGATTGCATTTTGGTAACGGAGGGAGTTTTGTTGCCTTTGTGCGCTCAAGTTGACATGGTTCTCGTGCTTGAGAGAGGGATAGCTGTGTACAGTATAGTGTCTGCTTACGAACCTTTTGTAATAAATGAAAAAAAACTCGTATTCCAACATCCCATTATCCATCAACTTGGGTCATATATATATATATATATATATATATCAGATAGTAGGTTATTTAATGCAATAGCCCACCATTGAGATACTAATGCTAAAGAATTATTGGGTCCTTAGACTGGCCTGACAGTACTTCATTGGACCCCTCTCTCTTGTTAAAGTTTATTTTTCCTTTACCGGTAACAACACCGAATAGTGTGCCTATCCTTTGCACATTCTCCTGTGTCCTCATACACTTGACAACGCTGACATCACCAATTATTCCTTTTTCATTAATGAGTTTGAGTATTCAACTATGATTTTTCAGTGGCTAATTTTTTTTTTTGGCAGGAGTAAAAAACACTCTTTAGCAGCTCTTCTAAGAAAGGGAAGCTCCAAAGTCAAGTAATTATTCTCTAGTTCAGAAACCCCTTGATTAGGGGTCAGGATATTTGTAGGATAGGCCTGAATTTTAGCGTTACTTTTGACCTTAATAATAATGAGTCCCTTGCTCTCAAACTCATACAGTTAGGAGTAGTTGGTTTTTTTCAGCATTTTTCTTGAATTTATAATTTATTGATTGCAAATATATATTGAATATGGGTACCATATTTAGTATAAGAATGTGATATCTGGTGTTCCTCAGGGTAGTATTCTTGGTCCATTCCTTTTCATACTATATACCCATGATATGCAGTTTGGCTTGGAAAATAAGCTCTTTGTATATGCAGATTAGGCTGCTCTCTTTAAATCAATTCAATCTCCTGAATGAAGATCTGGCGTTGCTGAATCCCTCAATTGAGATCTAGCTAAAATAAGTGCATGATACAAATTATGGGTCATGAAGCTGAATCCTTACAAAGCTCAAAGTATGATTATAAGCAAGCCAAAGACGGTGGCTCCTCAACACCTGGATCTCAGCATTGAAAATGTTTCTATAACTCTCAATGACGTTTAAAATGTTGGGCGTGACTCTCAACAGCAAATTTAGTTTTGAAAAACATAATAAGTTTGTGTCTTCTTCAATTGCACAAAAATATTGGTTTATAGCTAAAGTCTTTCAAGATATTCGGCGATCAATCTATTCTGAAGGAGTATTTAAATCTTTCATTCTACCTTGTTTAGAGTATTGTCCTCCTATCTGGTCTGCAGGTGCTAATTCTCATCATAATTTGTTACAGGAACTTATTCAGATCTAGATATTCATCTCTGGCATTGTTGTTCAATTAGTTCGCTGTGCATGTTGCATACCATTTTTTTTTTATAATTTTGACCATCGTTCACATTCAGATCCCTGACAGTTCCATCCCATTCGTAATACAAGGCTTACAGTCAGTTCTAGAGTCAGACTTTTTTCTTTATCATTGGGCTTAATATTACACTGTGTTTTAAAAGTTTATTTAGTCTCTGACTAAGCTGTGGATTGATCTTCCTAATCAGGTAGTGGAATCGGTAGAACTTCAGTAGTTCAATTTTATTGTTGGGAAAAAGATTATGTATGACTTAGAAGCCAGGTCTCCTTTTATGTAACAAGTTGCAGAACTTATTAAATTGACTTTTATACATACTGATGGCTCCAAATCTGAAGCTGGCATTGGATTTTGAGTATATAATAATGCTGTTTAATTCTCTAGATGCACTTCCTTCAAGCCTTAGAAGTTTTTGATTCCAGTTACCCTTTGGCTTTAAAGATTTCAGAATTATTTTTCATTATTGGACTGAGAGGTATAACAGTTCGAGTTTGCTAGGTTCCGACACACGTAAGTGTTTCTAGAAATGAGAAGGCTAATTTACCGTCAAAAAATGCTTCAGCCGTGTTGCTACCAAAAAGGTATCCCATTCTCTGTGATGATTGTTTACCCAGAATTAAGAATTGATTTGTAATGATTGGCAAAGGCATTGGGATAGTTTTGTTGAAAATAAGTTGCGAGAAATATGGAATGTTATATCTTCTTGGAAGCGTAATATAATGCCCCGAAAGTGGGAGAGTACTCTTTATATTCTTCCCATTGGTCAAACTCGGAAGATACATGAATTTATGCTATCTGGAGTTTTGCAGCCATATTACGATGTCTTTATGGAACCCTTGACATGGAGGCTTTTGTTGATGGAATGCCCTACTTATGGTACAAAAATAAATAGACATCAATTCAAGGCTCTAGGTGAGGATGGATGGTGCAACCTTGCAAAGATTCTTGGGCACGATGTATCGCACTATGTTAGCGGTATTTTCAGTTCAATTCCATAAGCAGGTCTTCTGAAAGCCCTATAACTTTTCAATGATATCTTTGCTTCTATGGTTATAATTGAATATCCTCTTATTCTGTAATTTTAATATCAGCATCCATGACCTTTGAAGTCAAGAGGCCAGGAAACTTCTGATTAATCAATCAATCAGAAGTTCAAATTAGCAGCAAATGTTTTTATTTTGAACAGGCTGACATAAGTCTTTTTATAGTTTGTATATGATTTTTATGTTTTAATATTATTGTCCTTTTTTAAAATATTACATTATAATTGTTCATTACTTCTCTTATGGCCTATTTATTTCCTTTCCTCACAAGGCTATTTATTCCATTTACAGCCCTTCGGTTTATAAACTATTACTTTCCTTACTAGGGTTGTAGCTTAGAGAGAAATACACAAATGATAATAATAATAATAATAATAATAATGATATACATATTGTATTTGCATAGGTACTTGTACATACACTATGTATGGAGAAATTTACATTGAGAGCGACAAACACAAAAACATAAAAATACACAAACATACACACACAGCTTCTCTCCACCATGATTTGTATCCCCACTCAGGTAATACAAGAATATATACGATATATATATATATATATATATGTATATATATGCATATATATATACATATATATACATATATATATATATGTATATATATATATATATATATATGTATATATATATATATATATATATATATATATATATATATATATATATATAGATATATATATATATATATATATATGTATATATACATATATATATATACATATTTATATATATACATATATATATATATATATATACAGCAGTTTCAAGAAATTTCAATGGAATGATATTATCAGGGCTAGATTCGTCACATTAAAAGACAGTATATAGCATTTAATTTTCATATGTTGATACAATCACCAGAATAATACTTAAAAATCAACTAAATAAAAAGCAAAATATACCTCCACTGAAAGATAAAAAAAGAAATATATAGCAAATCTCGATAAACGACTAACGAAGAGGACACTATTATTAATAAATATTCCAACTCGATAAATCAGGAGAATTCATTCGATATCATATTGGTGAAACAAAAGTGAAGTGAAATTTCCTAAGTCTCGAATATACAAAGGATTCTAATTACGTTTGTGTGCCATGTCCAAGACAGACTGCCAGGCGTCCCGAATTCATACCTATTATTGATTAGTCTGAAAGGTGTCTAGAGCGAGTGTGTCCCACTGTCAAATTGCTCTCTCTCTCTCTCTCTCTCTCTCTCTCTCTCTCTCTCTCTCTCATATACTACCACATTAATGACTAGAAGTGTTGCTGGCACGAATATCTATGTCAAGTGCAGGTATTTCTGGAAAGCAGATAAACACACGCATAAGATTAAGATTTTATTAAATCGTTTATAAAAGCTGCAAGTTGGGCGTTGGCATATAAAGGTCGTAACTGGATGAAACCCTCAAAAACATTGCAAAGGGTTATATCTGTGAAACAATATCATTATATAAAACTAAATACATTATATATATATATATATATATATATATATATATATTTTTTTTTTTTTTGATGGGTCGCCTACAGTAATGTTGTATATTATGAATCTAAAGACATTCATCCTGCCATAAACACCAAAAAATTTTCAAGCAAGATTCAGATTTAACAACCAGCACTTGGACTCAATTAAACTCCTGAGAGTTCATGTTAAGTTTTTGTAGTTCATAACTAAGACACTCCCAGAAAACTCATTCAAGAACAAGTAGTGACTTTTGGCATGTATTAAAAGGCAAGCAAGACAAGCAAGGTATAACGGCGCCAAAGTCCGTCGAAGATACAAACTTCGCAGGTATCGGACTTTTAAAGATGTACTTTCTTTTCCACTAATGGGGGCTTGGATATGCACACACTTGGGCAAGACACTTCATATTTTTTTATTACTGACTAGTGTATGCGATCCGTCAATATTGACGGCTTAATATTTAGATAGATATACACATACATACAGATTGAACTCCAAGGATCGTTACTTAGTGAAAGGCGAACAACCTCCATCAACAATTTTGGCAAGGCTTCAAAATCAATGAAAAGTTAATAAGAGAGGATTTTCACCAGATTCTATTTCCACTGGTGCAGTAGTAGGTAGATGAAAAACTCTAATTAAGTAAGTGTGTCTATTTATATATATATATATATATATATACTGTATATGTATATATATATATATATATATATATATATATATATATATATATATTTATATATATATATATATATATATGTGTGTGTATATATATATATATATATATAAAATAGTGTTAAAAAGATAAATAAGGGTTATAGACGAACCTCTAGAGACAGTTAATGAATATACATACTTAGGAACTGAGTCAGAAATTAAAAGAAGGATAAGCATGTGATGGAGAGCATTTAGTAAACAAAATTATATTATGAAAAGTAATATACATCTTTCTCTAAAAAGAAATGTATTTAATGAGATGGTCCTACCAGTACTGACTTGTACATCAGAATCTTTGAGTCTTACTTAAAGTCTTAGAACATAAGATAGTTATAACTCCAAATGCTATGGAAAGAATAATGAAGGGATTAACACAAAGTGACAGGAAACAGCAACATGGATACGAGATCATACTAAAGTAGAGGATATGTAAGAAACATTTTAGCTGAATGAATAACTTTAGACAAATAAACAGAATCCCTTTAAACAGAGAACAGGAATTGAACTAATAGAAGACAGTAAAAGGATAAAAAACCGTAATAGGTAAACTACTGGTGAATCTAGGATTCACATTTCAAAATCATTCAAATTTCTTCTTAACAAAATCACACACAATACTGCAATTCAACATCTCACCAAAAATATTAAAATATGCCTCCTCATCTCTGCCACATTCTTATTTAATGTAACAAAGGTATGATGAAATCATTTGGGCTGGGAAATAACACGCCATGAGTCATATCGTAGCCAATAGATAAAGCCAAAATGAAATATGAATGAAGCTGTAAGGGTCCTTAATCCCTAAAGACGACGAGTGAGGGAGGAAGAGAGCGTCCACAAACACACGAAAGAGAGAGAGAGAGAGAGAGAGAGAGAGAGAGAGAGAGAGAGAGAGATATTAGGGATTAGGTAACACTTACCCTTTGATGTGTTTATCTTGGCATCAACAACAGTCGAATTACTACCATGTACATAATTTTCAATTTGATCCAGTAGGCTAAAATTGGGTACAGAGTTCTAAAACACTATTACACACACACACACACACACACACACACAAACATGCTAATACTGGTATCAAGGGTAATTGTGTATTCTTTCATTTCTAAACCAATGCGCCATTTGTTTACATATTCCATATTGACACGACTGAACATATAATTATCATTATGCAATGAAATAAGACTCATGATAATTAACCATGAACAAATAAATGTAAAGGTCTTCCACTGTTTAATTACAACATGATTGAAAAACAGAATTCATTAATGACAGGTAATAATTTCAAAAGGGCATAAAATTGAATGAATCTAAAACACCATATCAATAAATTAAGTCAAGAGGAATT
>NW_027171233.1:10000-15000 GCF_036898095.1 Palaemon carinicauda
TCAGTCAAATAATTCACGTCACAATAATACATAATAAAAGTTACGATAACAAGCACCAAATAGTAAAATAATAGCCAAAATATAACTAAACAAGATGCAAAATCAAAACAGAAAAATAAATATTAATATTAGTCACATTTATCACTGAATATTTGTCTCTCAAGAAATTAAACAGAGAAAAGCGACGTATACTACGATTCTCCTGTAGTACCAAGGAACATACACTAAGTCTTTCTCCTGCACAATTCCATTGGAAGTTAGGGTTAGGAAAAGCAGACCTTTCCTTCACTTTTTGACTTTCTCTTAAAATGTAACAATTCTTCCAAGAACAAAACGGGACTTCGTGACGGGTTAGGGACACACCCGCAGCTGTCCTCTGAAGCTTGAGAGAGTAGCACAGAAAGTGCTAAATTCAACAGAAGAGAGGTCCCAAGAAAACTAGCCAGGGACTCTCAAACAGGTAGTTACTTTAAACAAAAAAAATAAACAGGAAGTTACACTTGAATACCGTCATTTTTCCTTTACATAGGCCCTTTAACAAGTTAATTCCTTGGAATTTACAAACAAATTAGAAGAAATGTTTACTCTCTCAACTATTTACACAAGCAAGTTACATTAATTGCTTCTATTCAGTAAATCTGAAAAATGGTTAGATTGACCAGATATATATATAATCCTGTATTTATATGGTTGTAGGCCCAGAATTAATCTTAAAATCCTATCATTTCCTGATTTCAGAGTTTCCATGTAGGTAAGGGGCTTATGGTCTGTTTCAATGAAAAACTCTTTCCCATACAAATAATAGTGGAATTTTCGTACAGCCCAGAAGATAGCCAAACACTCTCTCTCAATGGTAGAATACCGTTGTTCCCTTGGGAGAAGTTTCCGACTAGCATACGCCACTGGATAGGCTGTTTCTTCATCATACTGAAGGAGCACAGCTCCAAGACCAACTGAAGAGGCATCTGTCCTTAGAACAAAAGGTTTATTTATCTCTGGAATATGAAGAATAGGAGCATCAATGAAGTATTTCTTAATAATCTCAAATATGTTTTCTTCCTCACTATTCCATTGTAGTGGTTCTTTCACTTCCTTTTTAAGCTTTGCTGTTAATGATGACGTTAAGCTAGACAAATTTGGGATGAACTGTCGATAAAAATTAACAGAACCTAAAAAGCTTCTTAATAACTTCTTAGTTTTTGGAATTTGAATTTGTTGCAAAGATAAAATTTTATCATTCAGGGGTCTGATTATATTATTACCTACTTCAAAACCCAAATATTTAACTTTCTCATAACAAAAATGACATTTTGATGGACGGGCTGTAAGACCATGATCTCTCAATCTTCGAAGTACCTCACTCAAGGTTTCCAAATGTTCCTGGAAAGTATTAGACATCACAAATATGTTATCAAAATAGATAGAGATATGATTCATTCCCTGAAAGATTTTCTTCATCAATCTAACGTAGGTGGCACATGCAGTAACTAGTCCAAAGGGTAGCCTCTTATATTGCATTAAACCACGGTAAGTAGGGAAAGCCGTTAGAGGTCTTGCATTAGGGTCCAACATAACCTGATGATAGGCTTTTGTGATATCCAATTCTGTAATAAAAGACATATTACGAAATTTAAATAAATCTTCATCAATTGAGGGCATAGGTTCAGAATCGAACTTTGTTACTGAATTGAGTGCACGAAAATCTAGTGCTAACCTGAATGTGTTGTCAGGTTTCTTTATCATGACAATAGGATTACAATAATCAGACTTACTTTCTTCAATTATCCCAAGTTTCAGTAATTTATCTACTTCTTTACATACTTCCTCCTTAAGATGTGCTGGTACTGGGTACATTTTCTTTCGAATAGGCTCTGTTGACGTTAATTCAATCTTGTGCATTATGGTAGAAGTACACCCTGGTATCTCCGAGAAGACTTCTGAAAAATTATCCAGTACTTCTTCTAGTTTCCCTTTTTGTTCTGGAGTTAAAGTTGGACAGATATCTAATTCAGAAGTTATTTCTTCTTCAACACAAGGTATAGGATCTTCGATGTCTTCGCTCAAAACTATTACATGAGAGGTTACACAGCAATAATCTGAAATTGAACTATTCAGATTTTCATCAGCCACTGATAACACATTCTGTGACCTGTAAAAATATGCCTTCAGCAAGTTAACATGAAATGTTTTTGGCTTACCTTTCACATCGATTATGTAATCAACACTATTGAGTTTCCGCAGAACTTTAAATGGTCCTTGCCATTCAACTAACAACTTATTGTGTTCTGTTGGCAGTAATAGTAACACCTCATCATTGACTTTAAACTGCCTACGAGTACTTTTCTTGTCAAAGTACGTACTGTAGATTTCCATTGAAGTCTTTATATTTTCCTGGGCTATTTTTGAAGTTTCCTCTAGCCTGTTTCTAAGATCAAAAAGAAAAGAATAAACATTTTGGGTATCATTAGAAAGGCCAGTATTAGTCCATATCTCATTCAATATTAGTAGTGGTCCCCTTACTTGGTATCCATAAAGGAGTTCAAATGGGGAAAAACCAAGTGTGTCAGAAGGAATCTCCCTCATAGCAAACAGGGCACAAGGTAAATATCTATGCCATTCTCTAGGTTGCAAATGACACAATTTCTTCAATATAGATTTGAGAACAGAGTGTTGCCTTTCACAACGACCATTGCCAGCTGGATGATACGGAGTAGTAAACAATGGTTTTACTCCCAGCATTTGGTACACATGTTCCATAAGTTCTGATGTGAACTGCTTTCCTCTATCAGATATTATTTCCTTTGGTATTCCTACCCTAGAAAATATTTGCATAAGAGCATCTGCAACATCAACAGTGGTTATGGTCTTCATAGGAATTGCTTCAGGAAATCCTGTAGCATAATCAATCATTGTTAAAATAAACCTGTGACCTTCAGATGTGCTTGGATTCAGTGGACCCACTATGTCAATTCCTACTCTGCTAAAAGGAATGGAAACTACTGGCATTTTTACCATAGAGACCCTTTTATGTCTACCTTTACTTGTGTTCCTCTGACAGTTATCGCAAGATCTACAATATGCATACACATCTGTACACATTCCTGGCCAGAAATATAATTCTCTGATTTTTTTTAGGGTTTTGCGATGACTAAAGTGTCCTGCCACAGGTAAATCATGAGCCAATTTAAGAACAACCTTTCTAAGTTTAAGAGGAACAACTAAATAAAATTTATTGGCAATTCTTGAATTGTTTGCATTTATAATTTTCTTATACAAAACTTCATTTCTCAGTACATACCTGTACTCCACTTTTGAGTTTTTTGTTATGGTGTTGGCTTGACAGTCTTTCCTGATCGATTCCAGTGTGGAACATTCATTTTGCAATTTTATAAAGTCAATAGGAGTAGTCTCAAGGGCTTCTACATCAGGAAAAACTAATGGGTGAACAACTTTCCTTGAAGCTGAACGAGTTGTTATATTGACGTGTTCAATAGCTTTACCTTTTTCTGTAGGCAGATGGTTTCTTCGAGGTTCCTCATCAATGGAGTTCAAAGGGGGGCAGTCTCCATCTTCAGGAAAAAGAGCACCTTCAATGTTACCTAAAAGTACTGTACAAAACTTAATTGGGGCAATGACAGCATTAACCCTTCCAGTAAACCATTTACATCCAATATAAACTGGTAACACTGGAAAAACATTTTTCCTTCCTAAATAATCAATTAATGATGATTTTGGCAATTCCCTCTCATTCAAGTTAGGAAACAGGTCTTTGGATACAATACATGTAGAACAGCCAGTATCACGTAAAATGGTAGAAACACGAGAACCATTAACCACACCATGAGTAAATGGAGCTCTAGAGTGAGTTTCTTTAGAAGCATAGCGACCAACCTTATTTGATCCTGCTTTGTTCGATGAAGTGCCAGGAGTAGAAGTCATTGCAGCTTTACCTTTAGGACAGGATCGTGCCATGTGTCCAGCTTCACCACAAACATAGCAAAGTGGCGTTGGCCTTTGGGTGACAACTGGAGATGGTTTAGGATTTAGACTTTTCTTTTGGGTCTGCTTATCCCCAGGATAACATCTATGTGCACCTGCAAATCTGTCTGCTGCTTCGGCAACATCTTTAGCTTTCCATAATTCCTGCTCCTTAATAAAAAGTCTGATGTCATGTGGTAAGACAGTGAGAAATTGATCAACAACAATAAATTCTCTTAAATTTTCAAAAGAATCATCAACATCACTTGAATGAAACCAATAATCAAAGTGTCTAAAGAGTTGAGTCATAAATTGAGAAAAATTAATCTTAGAGCTCATCTTAGCAAATCTGAATTCTTTACGGTACTGTTCAGGGGTCCTCTTAAAAGCCCTTAAAACAGCAGCTTTTAAACTTACATAATCTGCAATTTCTTCTGTAGAAAGGGTAGAATAAATATTTAAAGCAGTGCCCGAAAACAATAACGCCAAACGGGTAGCCCACTCACTAACAGGCCACTCACATAAGGAAGCAACACTTTCAAATCTTATTATGTAAGCAGTTATGTCCTCATCTTCATTATAAGGAAGAAGTCTTGGTGGTTTAATACCACTTACCTTAGGACCAGTACTTTCCTGAATACCATCATCAATTCTTTGTTTATCAAGAGCTAGCTTTGCTTCCTCAAGCGCTAATCTTCTTTCTTCTAAACTTCTATCCATTTCATATTTCCTAAGTTCTCGTTCTTTAGCCCTTTCTTCTCGTTCTTGTCTCTCCTTTTCTTTATTTTCTTCTCGTTCTTGTCTCTCTTGTTCCTTGTTTTCTTCTCTTTGTAATCCTGCTTCATATTTTCTTGTTGCCCATTCACCAAGTCCATTTCCTTCCAAACCAATTCTTCTTCCTTGCTCGATCCAATAGGAAAACTGTAATTCAGACATTGTATGAAACTAGAGCAAACAGTCACAATTAAACTAGCGTGTTGCCAAGGACAGTAACAAGTCTTGATTTTATGGTGGAACCTAAA
>NW_027171234.1:10000-12500 GCF_036898095.1 Palaemon carinicauda
TACCAGGACACGATTACTGAAACATGCCAATTATGGAGAGAGAGTTTGCGTGATGAATAATCCTGGCTGGTATTCTGTGTTGCATTCATTACATGTTGCATAGCATTTGACAACCGTGAATCTGGTCTTGTTGGTTTTGATTTATTGCTACTTGTTAGTTTATCTTGTGAAGGTAAATTCAGGAAAATGTAGATTGTATATATTGGGTAGTAGTTATTCCTTTTTATGTATGGATTGTAATGTAATTCTGTTATTTCTCCACAAAAGTTATAGTTAATTAAATTTATATATAAAGTGGAACAGCTGAGAAGAGAGGGAATTTTTGAAAACAGAATTGAGTGGAGAAGACAACTGATTCCACTGACAGCCTGAAAGCCTACCTGGGAGTGGAAGTGAAGTGAAGTGAAGTGTGATAAAGTGGAAATTTTCATCTAATGTCATTCTTTCTTAAATTTTTTACGGAAGATCATAGATAAATTTCATTAAAATATTGATGCAGTAATTTTTCTTTTTTTTTCTTTACTGTGAATTTGTTCTTAATATCTATACAAACAAATTCCAAATAACAGTATTTGAATATCATCATCATCATCATCATCTCCTTATATGCCTATTGACGAAAAGGACCTCAGTTAGATTTCGCCAGTCGTCTCTGATTTAAGCTTTTAAAACACCATTTCTCCACTCATCATCTCGTACTTTACGCGTCATAGTCTCCACACATGTAGCCCTGGATCTTCATACTCTTCTAGTGCCTTGTAGAGCTCAGTTAAAATTTTTATAAACTAATATCTAACCGGAAGGGCGAAAAGCATGCCCAAAACATCTATTAAAATATAGATGGAATTGTTTTTACCTAACGTAATTATTTCTTGAAATACTTTATAAAACATCTTAGCATCTTAATATGGAGGTTATAACTTTTTATATAAAGTAATTATTTTTTTAAGTGAGCCAATTCTTGAAAAGAATTTAAATAGACATATTTCTAATTAAAAAAAGAGGATACCAAACTACATAGTTATAGCTGGCATTTTTAAAGTAAATATTTATTCAACTAATTACTTCATGGCATTCTTAGTTTAATATATTGTATAAAATGTGAATAAAAGTCTAACCCTAGAAGGAATTTTATCCATAAACCTGATATATTTTTTTATTTTTTTCTCTTCTCCTTAGTTATAAATTATTTCAATAAAAGTCAATCTGTAAGATTTTGATTGTTCCAATAATTCTTTTAGCCATATGTTTTGAGAGAGAGAGAGAGAGAGAGAGAGAGAGAGAGAGAGAGAGAGAGAGAGAGAGAGAGAGAGAGAGAGAGAGAGTACTCTAACAATGCTAAAACATGAAGCAATGAATTGTTGATACCCTCTTTCCTATTTTTGAATCTTATTCATCCTAAATACAAAAATAAAAGATTTTAGATATTAGATATTAATACTTGTTCAAAGTTCACTGTATACATTTACATGTAAAATTGAACGCCTTCATAACACCACGTTCAAGAGAACTCCTTTAACTGCGTGAAACTGAACCAAAAACTAAACTATTTCGATTGAACACACTCAATTAACGACTCTTCTATACGATCATCATAATTTGAATGTATCATATGCCTCTACTATGAATTAGATATGAAAGATTGAATTTTTAATTTTCTATGTCATTGAGTTATCCAGCTTATCTGCTTCTTAAAGAATTTATTACGTGTATAAGAGAACCATTTATAATTTATTAAAGTAAGTTCATGGTTTTATAGTAAGGAAACAAATTCTGAACGATGAAAATGCAATTTATTGTATTTCAAACGGCATATGATTTTGACAGGATTATCAATAATAATAATAATAATAATAATAATAATAATAATAATAATAATAATTAATAATAATAACAGCAGCAACAACAACAACAACAAGAACAACAACAATAACGATAATGATAATGATAATGAAAATAATAACAATAATAATAATAATAATAATAATAATAATAATAATAATAATAATAATAATATCAATGGCAATATACAAACCTTTCTAATGCGTTAAGATATTACCACACAGAGAAAAAGCATGTAATCATATATATATATATATATATATATATATATATATATATATATATATATATATATATATATATATATATATATATATATATATATATATATATATAAATATATATATATATATATATATATATATATATATATATATATATATATATATATATATATATATATATATATATATATATATATATATATATATATATATATATATAAGCATTCATCTAAGAACAGATTTAATCGGGGACATATCCGGAATAACCTGTCGCACAATCCGTATTAAATGTCTGGCAGAAGCAAATTTCGAACATTACCAAGTACAGGACGCGTTCAACTGTGCTAAATTCTATCTCCTCTTCATTCCGAACATTAATTCGGGGCCTCTGTGCTGTTTGGGGGTGGTAGGGGAGTGTTAGTGTAGGGGTGGGG
>NW_027171234.1:17500-20000 GCF_036898095.1 Palaemon carinicauda
TGCTGTTTGTTTATTTATTCACATATTTTTCACTTTTGTTTATTCATTTATTCATTCAAGCAAAAGGAGAAATGCAATGATTGGAATTTAATTTCTTCAGCTTGATTATTATGTAGAAAATAGTGTGTGATGGGTGTTTGCATATATTTTTTCAAATGCTATGCATTCATTAATTCAAGAGAGAGAGAGAGAGAGAGAGAGAGAGAGAGAGAGAGAGAGAGAGAGAGAGAGAGTTTGTATAATGCGGTCTCTGATCAGTCATCATAAATTTTATAAGACAGTAGTTGCTTAATGCCTTTTGGAGAGAGAGAGAGAGAGAGAGAGAGAGAGAGAGAGAGAGAGAGATGAGAGAGAGAGAGAGAGAGAGAGAGTTGCTCAATACATACCTCTAATACATTGTTGCTTCTAAATTCCCTCCATTATTGCCATGCCGTAATACAATGATGACGTCATATCTAATTAACAATATTCACAAATACCGGGAAGTCAGTAGTGAATATAACATTATATTTAGGATATATATGAATGTATTTTAAAATAATTGTGATAAAACTGCATTCATGAATTGTATTTAAATTGTAGACACTTTGTAATGTGTTCATTATGTATATGATTTTACAGTGTATGCAATATATTTGAATATTATGACAGTCTGATAGTATACTTTATCTATATAACATTGATTCTATTCTTACAGAACACCAGTACAAGCTAACAACCACATTTGAGGTTTTAAATATTTTACAACAAGTCTATCGGGAAAATCTCAGTAACTAAATATTATTATTCGATGGACATAGGGGAGGGTAAAAGAGATGAACTGGGAGGAGTAAAAGATATTTATTAGACATAAAAAACCTGTTTATATACTTGAAAATAAAAATAAAAAGAGTTAAAGAACATCAAATTTCTTATTAAAAAACTTTGTGATCTCGAGACAAAATTTAAATAATTAGTTTATTGAATATAATATCACGTTGATATGTATATTTTCATCTTGATATATACACTAAGGTATGCTTTTGGAAGGTGAATCCAGAATAAAGTTTTCTTGGATTATAAATACATGTAATAGTAGGTAAGGATGGCTTACTCTAGCGGTTTAATGCCGCTCGGGAAAATTTCCGAGCGGCAGTGACTTACTAACTGCGTGCACTGCTAACGCATGTGGTTCCATTGTTCTGGCTTATTGAAGCTATGAGGTCGGTGAAGAAAATTCCGCTAGCTTGATGACATGTCACCTATGGAGCAGAAATTTTCCCATGCGGAAAGATGCCCGCTCGAGAGAATTTTCGATTATGTGCTACTAACAAACGTAGTCTGTTAGGAAAACAATGAGGCCACTTTGGTACAATACGCTCGCTTGAAGTTATACCTCTCAACGAGCGGTTATTTTCCCCGTGCAGTAAGATGCCCGTTCGGGAGAATTTCCGAGCGCCAGTGATTTATTAGACGCATACAATGCTAACGCGCATAATTCCACTGCAGCGGTTAATAGAAACTATGGACCTGCTCAGTGAAAATCCGCTAGCTTGAAGACGTGCCTTCTAGCGAGTGGGAATTCATCTCAAGGTGTTAAAACAAGGTTTCTGGTTATTGCGTATATTATACTATATTACATTATGTTCAGTAATGTGAATATAATACATTACTTCTGGTTATGATGTCTAGTATAAAAAAAAAAATATTCATTACTATTTTGTACTTGTTCTTTCTTTACAATGATAGAAAAGAAGGACATTATGAAAAATATGTCAAATAGGTCAAATTAAAGTCATATGCCTAGTCATCAGACATCAAATAATTATTGTAATTATCATTTTGTTAGCTGTTAAAATATGATGCTAATCATTCATTTAAGGAAGATCCATGTTTATATTTTATATATTATAGTTTACTTATTTGAAGTTTGAATAAAATATTATTATTATTGTCCAACAAACCATAAAAAAAGTATCGTAATCTCCCCGGTCAAAAAATAATCCTATCACCTCTGTCTATTAGAGATATATCAATCCAAGGATTCATTAAGGTATATCATGATATCCATTAACAAACTGAAGAAATTCAATTTCTTAGTAACCAATTTCGCAAATATTCACGAACAAAAATATTTCATAATTTTCCAGCTTAAATAAAATAATCTTTCTTCTTCTCCTCAGATGAAAAACTGTCAGTCTTCATTACAACGAGTAATAATCTTCATCACATTAGGTTTTAATACAATTTAAACTCCAAAATTAAAACAGGGAAATTACTCGACAATGAACGGAGACATTTCGCGTTCCAGTAAACTGCTTTTAGAGCGCTATGATGATACCTTCGTGATTATACACCCGGTGAAAAACAGTTATTGTTAGTCTTCTAGGATCCTTGTGCTGTTTGTTTATTCATTCACATATTTTCCACTTTTGTTTATTCATTTATTCATTCAAGCAAAACCTGAACTCCTATGATTTGAATTTAATTTCTTCAGCTTGATTATTATGTAGAAAATAGT
>NW_027171235.1:20000-21508 GCF_036898095.1 Palaemon carinicauda
ACGTTCCCGTGAATGAAACAATAAAATTCATAATGGACAGAGTTTATAGGGATACAACGACACCCACCCTCAACATCCCCGAGGCCTCTCTCCGTGCACTATTAGAAATATGCACCAAGAAAGCCCCTTTCACTACCCATAAGGGCCATATATTTATTCAGAAAGATGGAGTCGCTATGGGGTCCCCTTTAGGCGTCCTCTTTGCTAATTTCTATATGGGAGTAGTCGAGGAGAGAGTTTTTCGAAAAATCAGTAAACCAGACCTCTATGTACGCTACATTGACGATACTTTCATAAAAACGGCCAATCAGGAGAGCATAGAAGAACTTCGCCGAATTTTCGAGGAATGCAGCTCGCTCAGGTTCACCCTAGAGCACAGCCTCCAAGGACGTCTCCCCTTCCTTGATGTCCTTGTAGAAACAAGCAATGATAGTTTTAGTACCTCGGTGTACGTAAAACCAACGAATCTCGGCCTATGTCTGAATGGTGACAGTGAGTGCCCTAGTCGGTATAAAACTGCCACCATTAAGGCTTTTATTCGGAGAGCCATTTCTCACTGTTCTTCGTGGAGAGGCACCCACGAGGAACTTGACAGAGTTACTAAAATTCTGGTGAATAATGGCTTCACGAATAAAGACATTAATCGGCATATTAAAAAAGAAATCGAGAAATGGTACCAGAATGAAGGCTCTAATGATACCAACACGCCAGCAAAAATAAATCTTTACTATAAAGGCATTATGAGCGTAAACTACAACGAAGAAGAAAAGATTATGAAAAATATAATAAAAAACAACGTTTTTGCCACGGCAGAGGATACTGAAATCAACCTCATAATTTATTACCAATCAGCAAAAACACGAGACTTGATAATGAAAAACAACCCTGCCCCCGCCATGCAAGATGACTTGAAAAAGACGAACGTAGTGTACCGATATAAATGCCCCGTCCAGGAATGTCCTGGCACCTACATCGGGATGACGACGATGCGTCTTTCTAAGAGATTATCTTGCCACGTGCAACAGGGTGCAATAAAAATGCATTGCCTCCAAAAACATAATTTCATGACAACAAGGGAGCATATAGTGAAAAATGTAACAATCATCGGCCATGCCCCTGACAGTAGACGTCTCCGGATAATGGAAGCTATTTTTATTCAACAACAAAGACCTAACCTCAACACCACGCAAGAAGGGACCTTATTACCAACATGTATAAGGTCCACTATCAACAATAGTCCAGGCAATAACAACTATGACAGGACTGATATAGCTGAAGGTCAAAACAGGGATTATCTCCTGACAGAACCAGAGCCAGTAATCCCACCAAACATCCCGGCGAGGCAGAGGCCAACACCCAATAGGATTAACGGTCTCCGCCCTAGGGCGGTTCTTAACCAGTGAAGATGGAATCTCGTAGCAGGACTCCGTATATAAGCCATCAAAACAACACCTGCATTTCAGTTCACTCTTGACAATGAGCAGAAAACCTTCTCACTGCTCGAAACC
>NW_027171237.1:5000-21460 GCF_036898095.1 Palaemon carinicauda
AAACCTAATAAATCACCACCTGTCAATAGGAAAAGAGAGAGACCTCCATCTCTCTCACCCCCATCCATTAAAAACACAAAAGTTATGTCATCAAATAGATATGATGTTTTGCCTGTTGATATTTCAGATCAACAGGAAAACTTATTGAATCAATCAAAAATTCAAGTGGAGGTCCACCATCCCCCACAAGAAATAGGTAACAACAACACTGAAAAGGCTAATATAAAACCTAATTTATCAAGACCCAAACTTAAGAAGCCTACAGAAAATATTGTCAAATCAAAAACTGTCAATGGGAAGACCTCATCAAAGATGTCTTCCAGAAAATAATACATAGTTTTTTCATCCATTTTGCAATGGAATTGTCAGGGTTTGAGGGCCAAATATGAAGAACTTAAGCTCTTAATTCACGAGCATTCCCCCATAATTGTATGTCTCCAGGAGAGCAAGCTTGATGCTAATACCCCTTGTCCTCGCGAATATATTAGTTATAGGACACCTTATGATCACGGAGTAGGGAGCCATGGCGGAAGTCTCATGTACATTCGTCGAGATGTTCCCCAAATACGTATATCTATACGTACAACCCTGCAGGCAGTTGTTGTACAAATTGATATAGGGAGAAAATATACAATATGCTCTCTGTACTTACCTCCAAATGATGATATTTTATATGATGATTTAGCAGAGGTCATTCAACAACTCCCTCAACCTTTTCTCTTACTGGCAGATATGAATGGTAGACATCCTTTATGGGGTGATGTTTTGGCCAACACAAGGGGCAATATTATCTCATCAATTGTGGAGAATGAGGATGTGGGACTCCTTAATACAGGAGAGCCCACACACTTCCATGTTCAGACAGGTACTTTGTCATGCATTGACCTTTCAATTGCAAGCTCTAACTGCCTTCTTGATTTTGATTGGAGGACATTAGACGATTGGCATACTAGTGATCATGCACCAATCATTATAAACACCAACAAGGATCCGCCTTTGCAAAGATTGCCACGTTGGAATCTAGACAAGGCAGACTGGGTTAAATTTTGTGAGCTAAGTGAAATCGAAGGGAGAGCAGAACAGTTTGAAAGTGTTGATGATGCCATAGGCCTACTGAATGGAACTCTTCATACAGCAGGAGTCAATTCAATTCCCAAAACAACAGGGTTATTCAAACGACGACCAGTCCCGTGGTGGTCTTCAGAACTAACTGCACTCCACAGAGCCACAAGAAGATCTCTAACACGATTGCGTAGACGCAGAACTGATGAGAATTTAATTATGTACAAGAAATGTAGAGCACAGTTCCGTCGTGCCATGAAAGAAGCAAGGCGCCAGTCATGGATGTCTTTTGTTTCCTCCATTAACAGTAGAACACCACCATCTTCTGTGTGGAGGAAAGTAAAAAAGATAGCTGGCAAATTCACCCCCAACCCACCACCAGTGTTGAGGGTGAATGGCCAGTATGTAACTGAAGAAATGAAGTTAGCAATGCCCTGGCTAATCATTTTTCAAATGTATCTAGCAAGTGTGAAGGAGCCCCTGGTCACCAGTATAGGAGCACTGAAGAAAAGAAAATTTTAAATTTTGCAACAAGAAGGGAAGAGTCGTATAATTCTCCTTTCACTGAAAGAGACTTTGATTCCGCACTTGCTCATTGCAATGATACAGCCCCTGGACCCGATGGAATTCCATATGCAATAATTAAACATGTACATTTTAATACAAAGCTATTTATTTTAAGTATTATTAATAGAATATGGCATGATCATAGTTACCCAAGTGTTTGGGAACTAGCCATTATTTTAGCTTTTTTAATACCCGGTAAAGACAAGTTTTTAGCAGCAAACTATCGTCCTATTGCATTGACATCTTGTTTATGTAAAATCATGGAGAAGATGGTCAATGCAAGGCTGATATGGTACCTTGAAAAAAAAGGTATTTTATCACCGATTCAATGTGGATTCCGAAAAATGCACTCAACGACTGATGTGTTGATACGACTTGAGTCTTCTATTTGTGAAGCCTTTGCTTCCAAACAGCACCATGTTACAGTATTTTTTGACCTTGAAAAGGCATATGATACCACATGGAGATATGGTATTCTTAAAACCATTCATGAATTGGGATTGAGAGGAGAGCTGCCACTATTTATTCAGGCATTTCTTTCACGTAGAGTTTTTCAAGTGAGAGTGGGGGAAACTCTATCAGAGAGTAAGTGCCAGGAAGAAGGAGTTCCTCAGGGTAGTGTGCTGAGTGTAACCCTTTTTGCACTAGCAATTAATGGGATATCCTCAGCCATTCCCCAGGATGTTCTCTCAACATTATTTGTGGATGATCTCTCAATATCATTTGCTGGCACTAGAATGGCAATGGTTGAGAGAAAAATCCAACTCTCTATTGATAAAATTATCCAGTGGGCTGACATGAATGGATTTAAGTTCTCGACAAGTAAAACTACCATTGTCCATTTTTGTCGTATCCGGGGAGTACATCCAGACCCGGATATATACATTAAAGGTCAACGGATACCATGTGTATCGGAAACCAAATTTTTAGGTTTGATATTTGACTGTAGACTTACATGGGTTTCTCACCTAAAAGCGCTAAAAGCTAAATGTGTTGAAGCTCTGAATATCTTAAAAGTATTGGCCCATACATCATGGGGGGCAGACCGCAATACTATTTTAAAATTATTTTTTCCAAAATTAGTTATGGTTGTGAGGTATATTCCTCAGCCACCCCAAGCCGGTTAAAGATATTAGACTCGATACATCATGCAGGTATTAGATTATCTACTGGAGCTTTTAAAACCTCGCCTATCCCAAGTCTCCTTGTTGATGCTGGAGAGTTACCTCTAGACCTTTACCGAATGTCTTCCATTCTTCGGTATTGGTTTAGATTGCAAAGACTCCCTAGCTCTCTAGCCTTTCAGACTGCAAGCCTTGTAAGACACGCATCATACTTTGAGTTGCACCCAAAATCTCCTCAACCTTATGGCTTTCGGGTGAAACGATTATTAAATAGTCTGGATATAATTAGAAATAAGGTACTTCCATTCAAGGTATCCTCAACGCCTCCATGGAAGTTACCAGAGATATCTTTTTGTAAATATTTTATTGGAGATAAGAAGAATATGTCAGACCTAGAAGCCAGGTCTCTTTTTAATGAACATGTTAAAGAACATAGAGGATCAACTTTTATCTATACTGATGGCTCCAAATCTGATGCTGGCGTTGGATTTGGAGTACATAGTAATGGTTTTAATTGTAGAGGTGCACTTCCTCTGACCGCTTCCATATTTACTGCCGAACTGTATGGCATATTAACCGTGGAGGAGGAGGGTAATTTTACAATTTTTAGTGATGCAAGGAGTGTCCTTCAAGCTATGGAAGTTTTTAATTCTAATAACCCTCTAGTTTTAAAGATTTTAGAATGGCTTTTCCTTATTGGACGGAGAGGTATAACAGTTCAATTTTGTTGGGTTCCAGCACATGTATTTACATTAATTAAAATCACGTGTGCTTGTGATATTTGTTCATTAAAATAACCACATGTTGCAAACTCACGATTCAGCTATCATGGTGGAGATGGGTCTATTTCAAGTCTATGAACAGATTCCTGAATTCGACAGGAATATGTAGGGGGACTTGTCATAAACTTTTAGTCTCTCTTGATAGCTGAGTCGGTAGGGTCCCTGCCAGCATGGTTTCTAGCCGTACAGGTGGTGGTTCGAATCACCACCCGGCCAGAAGCTGTTACCATAAAATGAATTCCAAGTGGATATATATTCCCAAGATAGAATTCGGTATTAAATGCCATTCGTGAGTGATATTTACATTAATTAAAATCACGTGTGCTTGTGATATTTCTTCATTAAAATAACCACGTGTTGCAAACTCACGATTCAGCTATCATGGTGGAGATGGGTCTATTTCAAGTCTATGAACAGATTCCTGAATTCGACAGGAATATGTAGGGGGACTTGTCATAAACTTTTAGTCTCTCTTGATAGCTGAGTCGGTAGGGTCCCTGCCAGCATGGTTTCTAGCCGTACAGGTGGTGGTTCGAATCACCACCCGGCCAGAAGCTGTTACCATAAAATGAATTCCAAGTGGATATATATTCCCAAGATAGAATTCGGTATTAAATGCCATTCGTGGGTGATATTTACATTAATTAAAATCACGTGCGCTTGTGATATTTGTTCATTAAAATAACCACGTGTTGCAAACTCACGATTCAGCTATCATGGTGGAGATGGGTCTATTTCAAGTCTATGAACAGATTCCTGAATTCGACAGGAATATGTAGGGGGACTTGTCATAAACTTTTAGTCTCTCTTGATAGCTGAGTCGGTAGGGTCCCTGCCAGCATGGTTTCTAGCCGTACAGGTGTTGGTTCGAATCACCACCCGGCCAGAAGCTGTTACCATAAAATGAATTCCAAGTGGATATATATTCCCAAGATAGAATTCGGTATTAAATGCCATTCGTGGGTGATATTTACATTAATTAAAATCACGTGTGCTTGTGATATTTGTTCATTAAAATAACCACGTGTTGCAAACTCACGATTCAGCTATCATGGTGGAGATGGGTCTATTTTAAGTCTATGAACAGATTCCTGAATTCGACAGGAATATGTAGGGGGACTTGTCATAAACTTTTAGTCTCTCTTGATAGCTGAGTCGGTAGGGTCCCTGCCAGCATGGTTTCTAGCCGTACAGGTGGTGGTTCGAATCACCACCCGGCCAGAAGCTGTTACCATAAAATGAATTCCAAGTGGATATATATTCCCAAGATAGAATTCGGTATTAAATGCCATTCGTGGGTGATATTTACATTAATTAAAATCACGTGTGCTTGTGATATTTGTTCATTAAAATAACCACGTGTTGCAAACTCACGAATCAGCTATCATGGTGGAGATGGGTCTATTTCAAGTCTATGAACAGATTCCTGAATTCGACAGGAATATGTAGGGGGACTTGTCATAAACTTTTAGTCTCTCTTGATAGCTGAGTCGGTAGGGTCCCTGCCAGCATGGTTTCTAGCCGTACAGGTTGTTACGTACTCCCTCTAGAAGGAAGCCATAACGGGTTCTTCTAACTTATTCACCAATCCAGTGACAAAAACTCAAATCAGTAGGAACGAGGAAAACCAGAAAGACACAAGGGCAAAAATTTCACAATATTTATTACAACAATAAGGTACTAACACTGATGGCCCACAAAAAGTAATACATTGATTAAGTGCAATATGCCATCGATTAACTCAATGAGTCACCTAATGCTAAAACTAAACCCTACTCATAGTGAGGAAATCAAATCTTTAATGTTAGGGTACCCAAAAGCCTTTACCCACCACGCTAACCTATTACTAAACAGAAAGGAAAGAAGTGGAAGAACATACAAAAAGAAACAATAATCCTACCTATATCACAATCTAAACCTTAATATTAAAGTACATAATCTTATAACACTCATATTAAACCATCAGCTTTGACAATAGTTAAAGGCACAAATATATTGGTCCTATGACACAGACCGGTACTGATATAGACGAGTCCATCTGCTGCTCAAAAATATGGTCACAAGTAGTCATTCCCATCAGTAGAACAGCCCTTCACAACCGTTGGTGGATATGCACTTTCAGTCTATGGCTCGACAAAATACAGGGGATGTTCCTCTTACCTGAGAGAAGCCTCCCTACTTGCTCCAACAAGACCACTCTGGTGCTGATACAGTAGATATATCCATCAAAGATGAAAAAGGCTCTCGAGCCCTGCTCTACACAAAACTGCCAATGTCCAGGTTAAGCTGTAGATCACTTGAATCACAGTTGCAAGTCTTGTTCTCGCACGTAGCTTCACAGGTAAACTGCCTTCCACATTAAGAAGCAGCTCAATGACAAATTGTATATATCATCCAAGGCAGATCAGCAGCTCCAGAGTCTTCAACGGCCTTGAACTCGACTCTCGAGAATACTTTAGGAGAGTCACAAGTCACCTCTCCTTACAACACTCCCAGTCACCACAAAGAAAAATAAATGAGTTAAAAATTTGCCAAGGAAGTAAAAATACTGAGGAAGGCCGCACTTCAAAATGCACTCAATAGATGGCGCCACAAAACTTAAGCTTTTTCAACCAAAGCAAATTAAACATTACATTTAAACCAAAGCAAATTAAACACTACATTTAACCAAAATATATGTACTAATGTAGAACCAACAGCAAAATACTTAATTTAGCTTTACAAAATTGTAAACAAAATGAAAATGAAAGCCATCAGTGCAAAAAGGCAAAACAACAAAATTTTACTTTAAAATTACGTTACTGCCTGACACCTTCCTCCTTCAACGAAAAAAAAAAAAAAATTAATTTGACTAAACAGGAAAAATATTTTTTTTTTTTTTTTTAACCTTAATACGAAAATAAGAAAGTAAACATGACCAACCAAAACACTTACACTAAGACTACTTAACCTAACTGGACACCTCCACCAAAAAAAAAAAAAAAAAACAGGGAACTCCGGGATTGCACAAAAAAAAAAAAAACAACCTTAGAATACATTAATAGCCTATACATCATCTGAAAAAAAAATAAAAAAAAATCAGGAACGGCACAGCAGCCCACACTTCACATTCTAGAAAGTGCATCGGGGATCTTGTTGTCCACTCCTTTTATATGCTGAAAGACCAGGTTATATTCCTGAAGGAGAAGTGCCCATCGCAGAATTCTTTGATTCGCTCCCTTCATCTTATTTATAAATACCAACGGGTTATGGTCCGTCAACACTTCAACCTGGAGAGAACTAGATAAGTAAATAGAAAAATGGGTTACGCTCTTCACCAGAGCCAAAGATTCCTTCTCTATTGTGGAATACCTTCTTTCAGCCGGGAGTAACTTTTTACTGAAATAAGATACAGGGTGCATTACCCCCTCATCATCTCTCTGAAACAGAACTCCTCCAACACCCATGTCACTGGCATCCACCGCCAAAATAAAAGGTTTATTAAAATTGGGAGAGCTAAGAATTGGTTCCGAGACTAATACCGATTTCAAATTAGAAAATGCTTTTTCACATTCTGTACTCCACAAAAACTTAGTGTTCTTTTTCAATAGATTAGTTAAAGGCTGGGCGATGTCAGCAAAATTCTTCAGGAACCTCCTGTAATACCCTAACATGCCAAGAACTTTGCGGACATCACGGACATTACGTGGCTGAGGAAGGTTGGCTATAACCTCAATATTAGCATGTTTAGGAGCAACCTTCCCCAAACCAACCTCATGACCCAGATACGTCACTACAGCCTTACCAAACTCACACTTATCGATGTTTACAACCAAACCAGCCTTCCGTAAAACCTGAAAGAGTTTTCTTAACCTTTCAACATGGGTTTTCCAGTCCTGACTATATACCACCAAGTCATCAATATATATTTCGGTACCCTCCAGCCCGCATATCACCCTATTCATAAGGCGCTGGAACGTACAGGCTGCATTTTTCAAACCAAAAGGCATCACCTTACACTCATATAACCCATTGGGGGTGACAAATGCCGAAATCTCACGGGCCCTGTGAGACAATGGAACCTGCCAATAACCCTTCAATAAGTCTAATTTCGTTACAAATTTGGCATTACCTATTCGGTCTATTAAATCGTCAATCTGGGGAAGAGGGAAACTGTCACTCTTTGTTACCTGATTAACCCTACGGTAGTCAACACACATTCTATAATTACCATCAGGTTTCTTTACCAGAACAATAGGAGAACTCCAAGGACTTGAACTGGGTTGAATAAGATTGTGGTCCAGCATATACTGTACCTCCTTCTCGACTACTTTGGCTTTTTCTGGGTTCAGGCGGTAAGGAGCCTGCTTTACTGGAAGAGCATCACCAACCTCAACATCATGTTCAAGCCATGAAGTAAGCCCTGGAGCCTCTCTAAACACTTTTGGAAAAGCCGTTATCAAACATAACAAATCTTTCTTCTGGACTTCATCCAGATGTTCCAACAAAACATTTGCCTTATTAAAAATCTCAAACTTAGTTCTTAAATTCTCTACAGGTACATGGTCATCAACGTTATCATAAAATACAGTACCTAGAGGACATGGCATTTCATAAACAATATTTAATGGACTTAGATTTCTACCTTCATATTTCTTTAACCTATTAATGTGAAAAATTCTACTCTTCCTAGTAGAACCTGGAGAATCTAATTCGTAGTTAAAGTCAGACACCTTTCTTATTACCTTCCATGGACCTTTAAATCTGGGTTTCAGAAAACTATCAGGGTCCATATCTAAAACCAGAACCAGATCTCCAGATTCGAAAGAACGACTAACTGCCTTACGATCATGGAATGCTTTCATACTAGCCTGAGAAGCTTCCAGATTGCCTTTGGCAAACTTCCAGGCACCACTCAATTTATTTTTCAAATTAGATAAAAATATATTAAGATTTTGAATTTGTTTACGTCCCCCAATCAACACTTCAAATAACACTTCTAAAAGACCTCGAACCTCATGACCATACACCAATCTGAAAGGAGAAACACCAGTCGATTCATTTGGGTGAGTTCTTATTGCAAATAACGCATAAGGTAGTTCCTTATCCCAACTACTCTCCCTTTCATAACAGTACTTGCCAATTATACTTTTTAAGGTTTGGTGGAACCTTTCCACAACCCCTTGACTTTCAGGATGGTATGGGACACTGGTGATGTGCTGAATGGCCAGTTCAGCACACCTGTCCTTAAAGTACTTGGAAGTAAAGTTAGTACCACAATCTGATTGAATGGTACAAGGTAACCCATAACGACAAAAATATTCTACTAACTTTTCCCAGACAGCTTTTGACGTTACTTTCCTAAGAGGGAAAGCCTCTGGGAACCGAGAAGCCCTATCCATCACAGTTAATAAGTACATATATCCCGATTGAGTTCTAGGTAAAGGACCAACAACATCAATGACAATCTCAGAAAATGGTTCACCAATTACAGGGATGGGTGTTAATGGAGCTTTTCGCAATACCTGATTAGGTTTACCCATGACCTGGCACGTTACACAAGTTCGCAAGAACTGCTTAATACACCTTTTCATATTAGGCCACCAAAAAAGCTTGGTTAATCTCTTAAAAGTTTTTGTTACCCCAAAGTGTCCCGAGAAAGGATCCTCATGAGCTAACTGCAGCAATTCGTCTCTGAATTGTTTAGGTACCAAAATCTGCTTATGATACTCTGAGGATTCCATAAGAGCAGAACGGCTTAATCTACACAATAATCCTCTCTCCGATACAAAACATGGCTTAGAAATATCATCCCCCTCAGTTATTTCCACATCAAATTCATCATGCTGAGCTTTTATAAAATCAGCCCTATTCCATGCTCTAACTACCTTACTACTACCACTACTTCCTACTGACTCGAGCCTTCCTACTGCTACATCTACTTGAACAGGGTCTAAATGTAAATCCTCTCCGTCCATCAAGAGGTTACGCCCTTTCCTCTGGGAGCGAGTAGTTACAGCAATGGGTAATTTATTTAAAGTTAAAATGGGAAACAATTCTTGTCCCTCCACATTACACAAGTCATTTCCTAGGATACCATCTATCCTAGGTATAGGTAGTTTATCAACAATGGCCAGATTAATATTCTTTACGACACCCAATATGTCAATCTCTCCTTCAACCACAGGAGCCGACACAACAGTGTCCGGAAAACCACTTAAAATAATATAGTTAGCGATCTTCACGTTAAGAGGTAACCTACTTCTTAACAATAAAGATCGAGCAGCACCTGTATCCCTCAAAAATTTTATATTTATAACTTCCTTCTCAAATCTCAGCTTACCTGGCCAAATATACTTATTAAATGACAGTCACATGGGGGAATCATTCTCTTTATTACCTTTGTTACCATTTTCTTCATTCTCTACAGATTGTTGAGAAGCCTTAACATTATTCACCACAGCAATAGGAGAAGTAGTCTGCCTCTGTAAATACCTCTGACGAGCGAAACAATTAGCTTGGACATGTCCTGTCTTATTACACCAGTAACAGGTTCTACTTCCCACACCACTTGTTATAGTACGACTAGGATGAGCATTATTAGTTTTTGGAGAATTCCTATCTACAAAATTACCACTAGGATTACTGTTTGGTTGATTTTTGACCTGAAAATTGGAATTTGCTTTAGAGTTAGAGTAAGCCTGGAAATTAGAATTATTTTGGTTAACAAACACTTTCTTTTTACTCTCCCAGTTACCCTTGACCACAGGGAAATTACCCCTGACGTTCTCAGTACCAACCTTATGGGTCAATATATATTCATCACTCAACTGAGCAATTCTGGGAAAAGAAGTCACTTTCAAGTCTTCTAAATGAACTCTTAAATCTTTAGCACACGATTTTTTAAAATCTTCAATCAATATCAACTCTTTCAAAGCCGCCAAAGTAGTTACTTGGCGACTCTTGAGCCAATCATCAAAATGCTCCTGCTTTACACGAGCAAACGCCACATAAGTCATGTTCGGGGTTTTGTTAAAATTCCTAAACCTCTGCCTGTAGGCCTCGGGAACCAAATCATAAGCTTTTAATATCAAAGCTTTCACTTTCTCATAATCCCGAGATACTTGCTCCTCTATGGCATTATAAACCTTCTGAGCCTTGCCCAATAAGCGACATTGAATCAACACTGTCCAGACCTCCCTAGGCCAAGACAACCTAGAAGCAACCCTTTCGAAAGCCTTAAAGAATTCAGGCACATTCTCCTCAGTAAAACAAGGTACAAGTTTTAGAGCATCCCCAAAGCTAAACTTTTCCCCAATATCTTCATGGATGCGGGTACTCTCACACTTCTTACCTTGCTGGATCTTGGCCAGCTCTAACTGCATGCTAAGCATCGTTCTCTCATGAGCTCTGATTCTCTCAAACTCCTCGAACTCTAACTTCTTTAGTTCTAACATGTTCTGGAAATCCTTAACTAGTGGCTTATTTTCTCCTTTGACCGAACGAGTAGGAACAGCTGGAGACACATTATTAGTACGAGGAACCCCCTCAGTCTGACTTTTAAAATCAGGCAGACTGCCATACCCTTCAAAAATCAGTCCACATTGAGACGGATCCTGAAAAAGACTCAATCCCGGAGCCCCTTCTACATCAGACTCACTCATGCTTTCACCAACTAATTCATCAGCAGTTTGTTTAAGTTCGCACAGCCTATTCTTTACCATATTATATACGTCCTTTTTCAATTCCCTATTTGTCAAAGAAATGCCTATCGACCTAGCACAAGCTTTCAAATTTTCTTTAGTCAAAGCACCCAAATACCTAACACAATCCTCAGAAGCCAAAAATTCGGCAGGGTTGAACTCTACATCAGACATAATGAAAAGGAAAAGAAGGAAGGTGGTGAAGCACAACAAAAATAAATACTGAAAAATCTCACCCAGAGCACAGTCTGGTAACTCGCACCACCGATTGAGTTTGTCCTGGATCCTGTCACGGTCGCCAAAATATGTTACGTACTCCCTCTAGAAGGAAGCCATAACGGGTTCTTCTAACTTATTCACCAATCCAGTGACAAAAACTCAAATCAGTAGGAACGAGGAAAACCAGAAAGACACAAGGGCAAAAATTTCACAATATTTATTACAACAATAAGGTACTAACACTGATGGCCCACAAAAAGTAATACATTAAGTGCAATATGCCATCGATTAACTCAATGAGTCACCTAATGCTAAAACTAAACCCTACTCATAGTGAGGAAATCAAATCTTTAATGTTAGGGTACCCAAAAGCCTTTACCCACCACGCTAACCTATTACTAAACAGAAAGGAAAGAAGTGGAAGAACATACAAAAAGAAACAATAATCCTACCTATATCACAATCTAAACCTTAATATTAAAGTACATAATCTTACAACACTCATATTAAACCATCAGCTTTGACAATAGTTAAAGGCACAAATATATTGGTCCTATGACACAGACCGGTACTGATATAGACGAGTCCATCTGCTGCTCAAAAATATGGTCACAAGTAGTCATTCCCATCAGTAGAACAGCCCTTCACAACCGTTGGTGGATATGCACTTTCAGTCTATGGCTCGACAAAATACAGGGGATGTTCCTCTTACCTGAGAGAAGCCTCCCTACTTGCTCCAACAAGACCACTCTGGTGCTGATACAGTAGATATATCCATCAAAGATGAAAAAGGCTCTCGAGCCCTGCTCTACACAAAACTGCCAATGTCCAGGTTAAGCAGTAGATCACTTGAATCACAGTTGCAAGTCTTGTTCTCGCACGTAGCTTCACAGGTAAACTGCCTTCCACATTAAGAAGCAGCTCAATGACAAATTGTATATATCATCCAAGGCAGATCAGCAGCTCCAGAGTCTTCAACGGCCTTGAACTCGACTCTCGAGTATACTTTAGGAGAGTCACAAGTCACCTCTCCTTACAACACTCCCAGTCACCACAAAGAAAAATAAATGAGTTAAAAATTTGCCAAGGAAGTAAAAATACTGAGGAAGGCCGCACTTCAAAATGCACTCAATAGATGGCGCCACAAAACTTAAGCTTTTTCAACCAAAGCAAATTAAACATTACATTTAAACCAAAGCAAATTAAACACTACATTTAACCAAAATATATGTACTAATGTAGAACCAACAGCAAAATACTTAATTTAGCTTTACAAAATTGTAAACAAAACAAAAATGAAAGCCATCAGTGCAAAAAGGCAAAACAACAAAATTTTACTTTAAAATTACGTTACTGCCTGACAAGGTGGTGGTTCGAATCACCACCCGGCCAGAAGCTGTTACCATAAAATGAATTCCAAGTGGATATATATTCCCAAGATAGAATTCGGTATTAAATGCCATTCGTGGGTGATATTTACATTAATTAAAATCACATGTGCTTGTGATATTTGTTCATTAAAATAACCACGTGTTGCAAACTCACGATTCAGCTATCATGGTGGAGATGGGTCTATTTCAAGTCTATGAACAGATTCCTGAATTCGACAGGAATATGTAGGGGGACTTGTCATAAACTTTTAGTCTCTCTTGATAGCTGAGTTGGTAGGGTCCCTGCCAGCATGTTTTCTAGCCGTACAGGTGGTGGTTCGAATCACCACCCGGCCAGAAGCTGTTACCATAAAATGAATTCCAAGTGGATATATATTCCCAAGATAGAATTCGGTATTAAATGCCATTCGTGGGTGATATTTACATTAATTAAAATCACGTGTGCTTGTGATATTTCTTCATTAAAATAACCACGTGTTGCAAACTCACGATTCAGCTATCATGGTGGAGATGGGTCTATTTCAAGTCTATGAACAGATTCCTGAATTCGACAGGAATATGTAGGGGGACTTGTCATAAACTTTTAGTCTCTCTTGATAGCTGAGTCGGTAGGGTCCCTGCCAGCATGGTTTCTAGCCGTACAGGTGGTGGTTCGAATCACCACCCGGCCAGAAGCTGTTACCATAAAATGAATTCCAAGTGGATATATATTCCCAAGATAGAATTCGGTATTAAATGCCATTCGTGGGTGATATTTACATTAATTAAAATCACGTGTGCTTGTGATATTTGTTCATTAAAATAACCACGTGTTCCAAACTCACGAATCAGCTATCATGGTGGAGATGGGTCTATTTCAAGTCTATGAACAGATTCCTGAATTCAACAGGAATATGTAGGGGGACTTGTCATAAACTTTTAGTCTCTCTTGATAGCTGAGTCGGTAGGGTCCCTGCCAGCATGGTTTCTAGCCGTACAGGTGGTGGTTCGAATCACCACCCGGCCAGAAGCTGTTACCATAAAATGAATTCCAAGTGGATATATATTCCCAAGATAGAATTCGGTATTAAATGCCATTCGTGGGTGATATTTACATTAATTAAAATCACATGTGCTTGTGATATTTGTTCATTAAAATAACCACGTGTTGCAAACTCACGATTCAGCTATCATGGTGGAGATGGGTCTATTTCAAGTCTATGAACAGATTCCTGAATTCGACAGGAATATGTAGGGGGACTTGTCATAAACTTTTAGTCTCTCTTGATAGCTGAGTCGGTAGGGTCCCTGCCAGCATGGTTTCTAGCCGTACAGGTGGTGGTTCGAATCACCACCCGGCCAGAAGCTGTTACCATAAAATGAATTCCAAGTGGATATATATTCCCAAGATAGAATTCGGTATTAAATGCCATTCGTGGGTGATATTTACATTAATTAAAATCACGTGTGCTTGTGATATTTGTTCATTAAAATAACCACGTGTTGCAAACTCACGATTCAGCTATCATGGTGGAGATGGGTCTATTTCAAGTCTATGAACAGATTCCTGAATTCGACAGGAATATGTAGGGGGACTTGTCATAAACTTTTAGTCTCTCTTGATAGCTGAGTCGGTAGGGTCCCTGCCAGCATGGTTTCTAGCCGTACAGGTGGTGGTTCGAATCACCACCCGGCCAGAAGCTGTTACCATAAAATGAATTCCAAGTGGATATATATTCCCAAGATAGAATTCGGTATTAAATGCCATTCGTGGGTGATATTTACATATATACACATATGTATATATATGTATATATGTGTATATATATGTATATATATATGTATATATATTCTATATATATATATATATATATATATATATATATATATATATATATATATTTATATATATATATATATATATATATATATATATATATAGATTATATATATATATATATATTATATATATATATATATATATATATATATTATATTGATAATTCATCTGGGCAAGGATTCGAAACTTTACCAAATGAAAATCGAGCTTACAGTCTACTACTATACCTATAAACTATGAAGAGAGATATAACTTGATTGACGGCTGTGAATATTCCTTTTGAATTATTTTTCTATAATAATAATCAAAATAAACCCACCAGCCATTAGAGTCAGTCACCGTACGGGATGTATTTTGAAAACAAAAGAATTTTCCAACATAGGAGAATATTGTAATAAATGTAAAACATCATTTTCATATAAGGATTTTCGCATTGTCACCCAAGCGCCCAACCGACTATTCTCTCTCTGTTTTGGAGTCGTTAACAATCAAACAGCTTGTATCCCAATTAAATGGTCAGACTTCTTCCACAGTTCTATATATGGCATAGTTGACGTCCTCCTTTCCAAACCAGACAACGTGACTCAGTTTTTTTTAGCTACATAGAGATAGGTACTAACTTTAGCATTCTTCACTTTTAATTTTTATATATACATAGATATTTTTTTTTAATTCATTTTTTAAAATGATTATCTTTAACTTTTACGTTGTTCTATTTATTAGTTCCATAACTGAAATAAAAACCACGCAATTTAATATGAGTATTACTTTCGGCGTAGCTGAAATGACAAGCCATTAGAATTCTAACGAGGGTTTACTACCCCTCGCTAGTTAGCGAGGGGGTAGGGAGGGGTAGCTTGCTACCCCCTCCCCCCCTCACACACCTGTGATTAGCTCACTTTGCTTTTGGCTCGGGTGATGATCAGACATGTTTGATCCCACCCTCCCTTACTTTGACAGCCTTTGATCTTGTTTATGCTTTTTCTTTTCAGTGTGTTTGGAAGTTGGCCTCTACCATGGGGAAGTGTCCCGGCTTACCTGACCGCCCTTGCGGAACGTATATGTCGACGTTGGACACTGACCCTCACACCTTGTGTCCTTTTTGCAGGGGCCAACAGTGTGAAAGAAATAAAGTATGTGGTGAGTGTAGGGAGTGATCTACCTCCCTGTGGGAGAGGTTTTCCCGGCGCCGGAAGAAGAAGTCCAAACGGGATATTTCTTCTCCAGGGGTTTCCTTGAAGAGAGAAAACCCCAAGGACTCTTCTTCCGTAGCCCTGAACGTCCTACGAAGCTCCCACTCGACCGGTCTCTTCCCGAGAGGCCGTCGAGTGGTAGTGTAGGCCGTACTTATGTTCACCAACCTCGGGGTTCGGGGAGGGAGTTGCCTCCCATAGCGAGGCAGCTCCTCCTCCTCCCCCGGGGAAGGATATTTCTGATAACAATGTTTCTAACAATGATTTGTTGCAGCTTTGGGCTTCCATGGGGCTTCAGGGTTTGCCCTCCAAGGAAGCCCTGTTTAACATAATCAGGTTGGGGGCTGCTGTCAAACAGTTGTCGACGGTAGCAGAGGTTGATCCTCTGTCTATCGTCGACAGTGTTGTGGCAGGGGCTTCTGATGAGTTAGGTCAAAGCCCTGCTATGATTCCTGATGCAGCTGAAGGCTTAGTTCCCCCCTCCGAACATCCTTTGAGGGAGGAGCTAAGTCCAACGGTCTCTCCTGCAGGTGATTCTCCCCCACAGGGGAGTTCACTGACAGAGACTCCACTTCGGAGGACTGCTGATGGGCTGCTTGCTGCCCGTAGAGGACGTTTTCA
>NW_027171238.1:0-2500 GCF_036898095.1 Palaemon carinicauda
GGCCGGAATCGAAGCCTGGTCGGCAAGCTTGTATAGACAGTGACTTAGCCACTTGGCCACGAAGAAAGATAAAAGTCAATGACAATTCTTCTGTACTTATACTTGTCGAATTCAGGTATTTTGTACTTAGAATTGAAATCAACCCATCTTCACCATCGTAGCTAATTGGTAGTTTGTTACTTGGCATTCAATTAATGATAAATTTTGCACATTTAGACATGTTTTTCATATTCAAATAAGCCATATATATATATATATATATATATATATATATATATATATATATATATATATATATATATATATATATATATATATATATATTTATATATATATATATATATATATATATATATATATATATATATATATATATATATATATATATATATATATATATTTTTTTTTCATACATTAATGTCTGGATTCTCTTAACGACCTCGGGATCAGTGCCCCAGGCGAAATCACACAAAGACAAGAGCTTGGATCCGGCCGGGAATCGAACCCTGGTCGGCAAGCTTGTATAGACAGTGACTAAGCCACTTGGCCACGAAGAAAGATAAAAGTCAATGACAATACTTCTGTACTTTTACCTGTCGAATTCAGGTATTTTGTACTTAGAATTGAAATCAACCCATCTTCACCATCGTAGCTAATTGGTAGTTAGTTACTTGGCATTCAATTATTGATAAATTTTGCACATTTAGACGTGTTTTTCATATTCAAATAAGCCATATATATATATATATATATATATATATATATATATATATATATATATATATATATATATATATATATTTCTTTTTTTTTTGATACATTAATGTTTGGATTCTCTTAACGACCTCGGGATCAGAGCCCCAGGCGAAATCACACAAAGACAAGAGCTTGGGTCCGGCCGGGAATCGACCCCTGGTCGACAAGCTCGTATAGACAGTGACTAAGCCACTTGGCCACGGAGAAAGATAAAAGTCAATGACAATTCTTCTGTACTTATACCTGTCGAATTCAGGTATTTTGTACCTAGAATTGAAATCAACCCATCTTCACCATCGTAGCTAATTGGTAGTTTGTTACTTGGCATTCAATTAATGATAAATTTTGCACATTTAGACATGTTTTTTCATTTTCAAATAAGCCATATATATATATATATATATATATATATATATATATATATATATATATATATATATATATATATATATATATATATATATATATATATATATACATATATATATATATATAACTATATATATATATATATATAGTTATATATATAGTTATATATATATATATATATATATATATATATATATATATATATAAATATATATATATATATATATATATATATATATGTATATATATATATATATATATATATATATATATATATATATATATATATATATATATATATTGATTTTTTTTTGATACATTAAGGTCTGGATTCTCTTGACGACCTTGGGATCAGAGCCCCAGGCGAAATCACACAAAGACAAGAGCTTGGGTCCGGCCGGGAATCGAACTCTGGTCGGCAACCTTGTATAGACAGTGACTAAGCCACTTGGCCACGAAGAAAGATAAAAGTCAATCACAATTCTTCTGTACTTATACCTGTCGAATTCAGGTATTTTGTACTTAGAATTAAAATCAACCCATCTTCACCATCGTAGGTAATTGGAAGTTTGTTACTTGGCATTCAATTAATGACAAATTTTGCACATTTAGACGTGTTTTTCATGTTCAAATAAGCCATATATATATATATATTTTTTTTTTGATACATTAATGTCTGGATTCTCTTAACGACCTCGGGAATCAGAGCCCTAGGCAACACCATACAAAGACAAGAGCTTGGGTCCCGGCCGGGAATTGAACCCTGGTCGGCAAGCTTGTATAGACAGTGACTAAGCCACTTGGCCACGAAGAAAGATAAAAGTCAATGACAATTCTTCTGTACTTATACCTGTCGAATTCAGGTATTTTGTACTTAGAAATGAAATCAACCCATCTTCACCATCGTAGCTAATTGGTAGTTTGTTACTTGGCATTCAATTAATGATAAATTTTGCACATTTAGACGTGTTTTTCATATTCAAATAAGCCATATATTATATACATATATATATATATATATATATATATATATATATATATATATATATATATTTATATATATATATATATATATTTTTTTTTTTTTTTTTTTTTTTTTTTTTTTTTTTTTTTTTTTGATACATTAATGTCTGGATTCTCTTAACGACCTCGGGATCAGAGCCCCAGGTGAAATCACACAAAGACAAGAGCTTGGGTCCGGCCGGGAATCGAACCCTGGTCGGCAAGCTTGTATAGACAGTGACTAAGCCACTTGACCACGAAGAAAGATAAAAGTCAATGACAATTCTTCTGTACTTTTACCTGTCGAATTCAGGTATTTTGTACTTAGAATTGAAATCAACCCATCTTCACCATCGTAGCTAATTGGTAGTTT
>NW_027171238.1:10000-12500 GCF_036898095.1 Palaemon carinicauda
GTGCAATTAATTGGAGTGGCTGAAATTTATTTAGAGTATGTGGGCATTTTAAGAATACGGCTGGAAGGTCGCAAGTGGGAGACTTCCGATAGTTAATGGAATGTAAACCGAATTCTTGAAACAGTGTCCGGTAACATAGTTGTTACGTAAGAGTCCAGTTGACTCTAGAGATATACTGGTTTGACAATTTTAAAGTTATTGTTTTGTACTTCATATTTATTTTTATTAACTTTATTGTTGAATCTTGATGCTTGGTGAATGGTTACTGTTATTTAATGGAAGTGTGATTGTCCTTTATTCATAATGATTATTTTTAGTACAATTCAGTTCCCGCTTATTGTCATTGTGTAACAGGTATCTTTAATGTTTCTTAAATTAAGTTGTTTGTAGGCAATGGTTAAAAACTGGATAATTTAAAATGGAATCTTATAAATTCTGGAAGGATGAAGGTTTGTCAATGGGACTCTCGGATGAAGCTCTTTTGAACTTTATAGAGAAGAAAATCAAAGATAGTGATGAGCGTGATAGAAGACATGCTGAAAGAGAAGAAAGGGCTTTGATGATTAAATACGAAGAAAATGAAAAGCAGAGGGCACATGAACTTGAATTGCAAAAGATCAGAGGAGCAACATCCAACCCTAGCCATGTAACAGTTGCTGTGGATACTACTAGACCTCTTCCATTTTGTGATACTGATGATATCACCGCCTACCTAGTAAGGTTTGAAAAGGTAGCAGTTTCTCTTAACTGGGAGCGGAACTCTTGGTCAGTTCAGTTGGCATCACTTTTGAGAGGTAAGGCATTAGATATCTACGTCACTCTCAGATGATGTTACAAGTGACTATGCATCATTGAAGGAAGCTCTTTTGAAAGGATTCAAGAAGACTAGTGACTGGTACAGGACAGCGTTTAAAACTGCAAAAATGGATTCCAAGAGCACATATGAACAATATTTGAATATGTTATTTCGAAATTTTGACTTGTGGATAAATAGTCTTAGTGTAACGAAAGACTACGAAGTTTTGAGAAACATTATAGTCTGTGATCAGTTCATGTCTACTTTACCTAAGGAAATGCGTCTTTTTCTTAAGGAGCGTAAACCTAGAACTCCAGAGGATTATTCATCATTGGCAGACACATATGCTTCAGCACACAAATGTTATCCTAAAGATGAGCAGAAGTCCTTTAGGCATAATGCGAATTTATCTAGTTCCAGTGACAAGATCAGTGCGAGTGAGAAACCAGAGAAAACTAGTTCGTCACGTCCTGGTAAGATTGCATGTTACGGTTGTGGTCAGAGTGGACATATTTCGAGAAACTGTCCTAACAAGGTACCCAAAAAGAAATCTGAATCTTCTCTTGAGATAGGTCAAGTTCTGGATAACACTGGAGTATGTGGACCTATGGTATGTGGAACAGTGAATGGTGTTACAGTATCTACAATACTTAGAGATACAGGTTGTACAGGAGTAGTGGTATCAGAGGATTTGATTCCTGATCCTGGAACAAATTGTTCATATTCTACTCTTATTGATTATTTTGGCAGGAAGGACAGATTCCCTATTGTCAAGATTTATTTGAAATGTAATCTCTTTACAGGTTGGGTTAATGCTGTTCGGGCTCCAATAAAGTACTGTACTGTGTTATTAGGCAATATTCCAGGTGTTCAGGACCATAATTTGTTTCCTCTGAAAAATACGGATTCTTCCATAGAAGTAAATGCAGTAATAAGAGCACAGGTAAAAAGGAGAAATATTGTACACCCTCTTTCTTTACCAGAACCATTTGATATATCCATTGATCATGAATCTTTTCTTAGAGAACAGCAGAATTGCGAAGCTTTGAAATATGCAAGAGAAATGAGTCAGTCTGGAGACGTCAAATGTTGCAAGAATGGTCTGCAGTACGAGTTCGTGATGAGAATTGGACTTCTCTACAGGAAAATACAGAAATGTAAAAAGCCTCCGTTACTGGGAAAAGAACAATTGGTTGTACCAGTTAAATGCATAAAATTAGTTTTGCGCCTTGCACATGATATTCCGGTAAGTGGACATTTTTCTCATAGGAAAACCTTTAATAAGATTAATGAAATTTTCTGGTGGCAGGGTATGACGTCTGACATATATAAATATTGCAAATCTTGTGATGTATGCCAAAAATCTTCTCTTGTTGGAAAAGTAAAGAAGGCTCAGATGGTTAAATTACCAGTTATCTCTACGCCATTTTATAGAGTTGCTATTGACTTAGTGGGCCCGAATTTCTCCTCCTAGTGAAGCAGGGCATAGATATATTCTGACTATGGTAGATTATGCTTCAAGCTTCCCGGAAGCAGTCGCTTTGAAGAACATAACATCTGAAGACATCGCAGAAGCCTTAATATCTATTTTTTCCAGAGTGGGAGTGCCGAAAGAGATTCTTTCTGACAGAGGACCACAATTTCGATCAGAACTTATGTTGCAAGTACACAAGTTATTAGGAGTGAAACCTCTTTTTAGTACCC
>NW_027171241.1:0-21347 GCF_036898095.1 Palaemon carinicauda
AGAACTTTCAGACTCAAATCCATAAATCAAACCATGTAGTTCATTATTATTATTATTATTATTATTATGATGATGATGATGATGATGATGATGATGATGATGATGATGATGATGAGTTACTGGGGTTTATTGAAACGAAAGAAGAGTTTTTTAGCGAGTCTTAAACGGCTTCGAAAGAAAATCTTCACAGATCTCCGAATGGCTTCGAAAGAAATGGCCATAGACTTAGCATGGAGTTCTGAATGACCCTAGAACAGAATCTCTGAACGGATTCGGAAGAAAACTTTCTCGGATCTCCAAATGCCTTCAGAAGAAATAGCCGTAAACTTAACATGGAGGTCTGAATGACTCTAGAACAGATTCTTTCTGGAGCTCCCTGAACGGCACTTGAAGAAAATTTTCCGGGATCTTCAAAAGGCTTCAGAAGACATAGCCGTAGACTTAGCATGGAGTTCTGAATGACTCCAGAACAGAAACTTCCCGGATCAGTTCTGAAAAGCTCCGCCCCGAGCTTCAAATGACTTCTGAAGACCTGATCACTTTTTTCAAACTAAGCATGCAACGCAGTGAACATTGTTAATGGCCATTTTTGGAAAAGGGAGCTGACTGTGAGAATTGTGTATTACAACTACAGGATCAACAGGAGGCTCTTCGGAAAACCTTCATCTACATCTGGTTTTTGGTGGTTGCTGCAGAAGTTGTCGGGCTTTGAAGAACATAATGTACGAGCCTTGAATGATCCTTTGCTTGGGCTTTTGCAACGATTTCCTACAATGGGAGACTATTGGAACTAAGGCAATAAAGACGGAGACAGAATGGTTCAACTAAACGGTGAGCGACGTGTGGTTTTTCAACAGTATAGTCCCAAAATTCGACATTGAAGAAAGGACATATCCAGATCGTATTGGTAAATATGTTGTGTTGCTCGTCGTTTACTTTAGGGTGATGACGTATGCGGAGAAAATTTATTTCATTCCTGTCACTACCCATCGCCCCGATGGACAAAGACATGGATACCATCGATTTCTCTGAGGAATCTGACGAACTGAGGACACACGGCACTGAAATCTCTCTTGAAATCTAGAAGGAAACTGACGAACTAGGAATACGATGAAATCTCGAGAGAAATTGACGAAGCAAGGAAACTGGAAGATGAAATATCAAAGGAAAACGAAAAACTAAAGATCTTGAAAAACTAGAACAGACAGAAAAGAACAGCAACAAAGACGTAAAATAGCCTTTAATGTTAGTGGTATGTCATCTTGAAATAAAGGTAAAAAAAAAAAAAAACCCTAATACGAGAAATAAGGCACCTCAAAATAGAGGTAAAAAAAAAAACCTTAATGCTAGAAATAAGGCACCTCAAAATAGAAGTTTAAAAACCTTAATGCTAGAAATAGGGCACATAGAAATAGAGGTGAAAAATGCCCTAATGATATAAATAAGGCACCTAAAAATAGAGGTAAAATAGCCTCTAATGCTACAAGTAATGGACCTCAAAATCGAAGTCAAAAAGCCCCTAATGCTATATATAAGGCTCATTAAAATAAAGGTAAAGAAACCCCTAATGCTATAAATAAGGCTCCTAAAAATAGAAATCAAAGAGCCTCTAATGCTAGAAGTAATGCACCCTAAACTCGAGGCCAAAAAGCCCTTAATGCTATAAATAAGGCACCTCAAAATCGAGGTCAAAAAACCACTAATGCTATAAATAAGGCACCTAGAAATAGAGGTAAAAGAGCCTCTGATGCTAAAAGTAATGCACCTAAAAATCGAGGTCAAAAAGCTCCTAATGCTATATATAAGGCTCCTAGAAACAGAGTTAAAAAAACACCTAATGCTATAAATAAGGCACCTAAAAAGAGAGGTCAAAGAGCCTGTAATGCCACAAGTAATGTACCTCAAAATCGAGGTAAAAGCGCCCCTAATGCTAAAAGTAAGGCACCAAAAAAGAGAGGTCAAAGACCCTCTAATGCTAGAAGTAATGCACCTCAAAATCAAGGTAAAAATCCCCTAATGCTATATATAAGGCTCCGAAAAGAAGAGGTCAAAAATCCCCTAATGCTATAAATAAGGCACCTCAAAATGGAGGTCAAAGAGCCTCTAATGCAACAAGTAATGCACCTCAAAATCGAGGTAAAAAAAAAAGCCCATAATGCTATATATAAGGCTCCTAAAAATAGAGGGCAAAGAGCTTCTAATGCTGTAAATAAGGCACCAAAAAAGAGAGGTCAAAGAAACTCTAATGCTAAAAGTAATGCACCTCAAAATCAAGGTAAAAATCCCCTAATGCTATATATAAAGCTCCGAAAAGAAGAGGTCAAAAAGCCCCTAATGCTATCAATAAGACACCTAAAAATAAGAGGTCAAGGAACGTCTAATGCTAGAAGTAATGCACCTCAAAATCGAGGTAAAGAATCCCTTAATGCTAGAGATAAGGCACCTCAATATAAGGGTAAAAAACTCCTATTGCTAGAGATAAGACCCCTAGAAATAGAGGTAAAAATAGTCTCTAATGCTAGACATATGGCACCTTGAAATACATGTCAAAAAACCTCTAATGCTAGAGATAAGGCACCTCAAAATAGAGGTCTAAAAGCCTCTAATGCAAGAGGTAAGGCCCCTAAAAATAGAGGTAAAAAAACTTTTCATGTTAGAGACAAGGCACTTTAAAATATAGGTCAAAATGCCCCTAATACCAGAGACAAGGCACCTCAAAATAATGTCAAAAAGCCCCTAATACTAGCGGCTAGAGATAAGATACCTCAAAATCAGACGTCAAAAAGCCCCTAATGATAGAGATAAGGCACCTAAAAATAGAGGTCATCTTCTTCTTCTTTGTATGCATCTTTTCCCACTTTTATGTGGGGTCGATGTTTCTGGCCAGCGTTCTCCATCTACCTCTGTCCCACACTTCATCACCGCTTTATCCCTTTGATCGAAGGTCATAAAGCCCCTAAAGCTAAAGTTAAGACACCTAAGAAGAGAGGTAAAAAAAGATACTAATGCTAAAGATAGGGCACCTTAAAATAGAGGTCACAAAGTCCCTAACGCTACAGATAAGGCACCTTAAAATATAGGTAAAAAAGCTTCTAACGTTAGAGATAGAGCACCTAAAATAGAGGTAAAAAAGACCCTAACGCTAGAGATAAGGCACCTTAAAATAGAGGTAAAAAGCCCCTAAAGCTAGAGGTAAGGAACCTAAAAATAAAGGTCATAAAGCCCCTAATGCAAGAGATAAGGCACCTAAAATTAGAGGTCATAAAGCCCGTAGGGCTAAAGTTAAGGCTCCAAAAATAGAGGTAAAAAACCCTAATGCTAGAGATAAGGCACCTAAAAATATAGAGGTCATAAAGCTAAAGTTAAAGCACCTAAAATAGAGGTAAAAAAGCTCCTAACGCTAGAGATAAGGCACCTCAAAATAAGAGGTCAAAGAACCTCAAAAGCCAGAAGTAAGCTACCTCAAAATAAGAGGTCAAAGAACCTCAAATGCCAGAAGTAAGCTACCTCAAAATAAGAGGTCAAAGAATCTCAAATGCCAGAAGTAAGCTACCTCAAAATAAGATGTCAAAGAACCTCAAATGCCAGAAGTAAGCTACCTCAAAATAAGAGGTCAAAAAGCCCCCGATGCTAGGGGTAAGGAATCTCAAAATGTGGGCCAAAGAGGTGCTACAATTAAATACAGCATATACTTCAGGTAATTTTTATGAATGAAATGACCCCGCTTCAGCCAGGTGAGTGGCGAACTCAAAAGCCAGCATACCTCCTCCTCACCATGCAGGCTCCTGCTACTTAACACCCGACAGTGAGTCCCAGACCTTTCATATATAGTCATCCATGTCTGGACCCCGATATATTGGACACAAATACGGTTGTAACTTGGCAAGTAAAAAAATATATATATATATATATTCGAATATATATATATATATATATATATATATATATATATATATATATATATATATATATATATATATATATATATATATATATATATATATATATATATATATATATATATATATATATATATATATATATATATATATATATATATATATATATATATATATATATATATATATATATATATATATATATATACATGACTAACATACTTGATTCAATTAATGTAAATATCAACCATAATGGCATTTGATATCGAATTCTATCTTTGGGAATGAATATCCATTTTCATTTATGATAACAGTTGGTTGGGCAGAAATTCGAACCTATGCCTCTTAGCAGAACCATGCTTACAGAGACTGTAACCAGCCATGCTATCAAGACAAATACAAGTTTATTACAAGTCTACCGTACATATTCCTGTCGAATTAGAGAATCTGTTCTTAGATTTGAAATAAACTCATCTCCACTATGATAGCTGATTAGTGTTTGCAACACGTTGTTATTGATATATATTCATGACAAATAACCACGTGTTGCAAACTTACTAATCAACTATCATAGTGGAGAAGGGTTGCTCTCAAGTCTAAGAACAGATTCCTCAATTCCACAAGAATATGTACGGTAGACTTGTAATAAACTTCTATATATATATATATATATATATATATATATATATATATATATATATATATATATATATATATATATATATATATATATAATACATATTTATATATAATTATATATATATATATATATATATAATATATATATTATATATAATATACATATATATTGTATAATATGTATATAATATATATATATATATATATATATATATATATATATATATATATATATATATATATATATATATATATATATATATATATATATATATATATATATATATATATATATATATATATATATATATATATATATATATATATATATATATATATATAATATATATATATATATAATACATATATATATATATATATATATATATATATATATATATATATATATATATATATATATATATATATATATATATATATATATATATATATATATATATATATATATATTATATATATATTATATATATATATATATATATATATATATATATATATATATATATATATATATATATATATATATATATATATATATATATATATATATATATATATATATATATATATATATATATATATATATATATATATATATATATATATATATATATATATATATGAAAGAGATAGAGAGGTCTTATCTCTTATTCTTTTAAGAAATGCAATCGTTTTCGAGAATAGTTATCGAAAAATATAATCACACCGATATATTTGAATTCCTTATTACATTTTTATGTGGAAAATCCTTAAATATTGTGGGAACTGACTATTCCAATTAATATACTTCGGAATGGTATATCGTTTATTTGCATTATTCTAGCAGCTGCTCTCTCTCTCTCTCTCTCTCTCTCTCTCTCTCTCTCTCTCTCTCTCTCTCTCTCTCTCTCTCTCTCTCTCTCTCTCTCGCGAGTTCTAGAATAAGTTAGATAAGATCATAATAAGTCTCCAAATACTTATATTAAATTGCTCTACCAAAGAGCAAATGGAATCTATGCGAATTAGACTAAAAAGTTTTTGAGACATCCAAAATCCTTGTAACTCTCTCTCTCTCTCTCTCTCTCTCTCTCTCTCTCTCTCTCTCTCTCTCTCTCTCTCTCTCTCTCTCTATCTCTCTCTATATATATATATATATATATATATATATATATATATATATATATATATATATATATATATATATATATAATACCTGTATCCAATATTTTATATTATTTCGATGTTCCCAAGGATCACACAATGTGGAGGATTTATTTTTGTTTTATTTTAATTTTTGTTTTTGGCCAAATCCAGAGAGAGAGAGAGAGAGAGAGAGAGAGAGAGAGAGAGAGAGAGAGAGAGAGAGAGAGAGAGAGAGCTAATTTCATTTGCTTTAGTTTTGCTAGATCGCGCGAGAGTGTGTGTTTGTTTGTGTGTATGTGTGTTTGTGTGTTTGTGTGTTTGTGTGTCCGCGGTGCGCGCCGAAGAACAAGTGGTATTTAGCGAATGATTGTTTGTAGTGGGAAAGACTGTTGGTACAAATGAGATTGTTTGTTTATGATTTTAGTTAGGTTACGACAGTGGTGAATGTCTTGGGTGAATGCTGTAACCGTCAGTTGTGTGAACGCTGGATTTATTATTGTTTTTACCAGCGAGGAAGTGATTATTGGTTTCCAAAAGTAAGTACAGTTTTGTTTATATTTGCTAGTCGTGAATGTGAATGATAGGAACAGTTTATTATTTATCTTTGATTATAGTGCGATAGTTTAGTTAGCTAGGAGTGTTCATAAGTGTTTTTCTTTTTTATTTTGGCAGGCCGTGATTCCTCCTTTGGAGAGACTCAAGTTTTGAAAGTGGATTATTGTTGATGACCAGGCCTGTAATAAAGGATTGCATTTAGACTTCGCTATTTGATTGCTCAACTGTTGATGACCCGGCCTGTATACGATTTTTTTTTTGGACTGTTTTTGGATTTCTGAACGGATGATGACTTGGCCTTTGAATTAGGATTGCTGATGATGATGATGATGATGAATATGATGATGATGATAACAATGACCCCAATAAGGGAAGTAGTGTGTGCAAATTGCCCCCCAGTGGCATAGTTGACCACCAAGTGGTGATACTGGTAGTTTGCCATAAAAGACAGTTTGGCTTGTGTTGAGGACAGTGTTAGTGTCCTATAAAATAATATATACATAATGGTTGTGGTCTATTTAATTTTAAGTTTGTTAGGTTTTTTTTTTTGGTGTTTTGGTTTTTGCATATTTAATATTAAGTTTGATCAGTTTTAAGTATTTTTAATGTGGATGCTTTTGGTGTTGATTATTTTAGTTTGTAAGGTATTATAGCTTTAAGGTTATGTTTTGTTTCAATTTTCCTTCTGTCCAAGAGTCCGGTTGATAAAGTAAGGGGAAAGTTTGTGTTGTGGGACAATTGTCAGTTAGAGTGATTCAAGGGTGTGGGGGTTGTTTTGCAACATCCCGCCACATTATTTTGGCGCCCGAACAGGGACTGCCGAGGTGGGATAGGAAGCCGGACTGTTGGACGAAGGACGGAATTAGGATTAAGGTTGAAGAAAAATGGAAGGTAAATACAAGGCTTTGGAGGAGGAATTGCGGCATTATAAAGAACGGGAGCAGATGTTGATAGTTGAGAAAGAGAGGTTGCTAGTAGAGAATGAGAGGTTGAATTGGGAGAATGCGGCGATGCAGAAGGAGCTTAGGGAGTTGAAGGGAACTGTAGAGAAAGTGGAAGAATGTTTTGAGATGAGGATGAAAGAGAATGAGGAACGGATGGAGAACCGATTGGAAGCTATGATGGGGCAAGTCATGGGGATGATGAAAACTATAATGGGTGAAGGTGCAGTCGGAGGAGTGTCCTCAGCTTCGGGTAATGGGTTGGTAGTGGAAGAGAAGGTTAAGGTAGGTGATAATGGGAAAGGAAGTGATAGTGATAGTAGTAATAGTGATGGGGATATTGAAGATAATGGAATTAGGCATAGTAAGAATGAACAGAAAGGTGAGAGGAAAGATGAAAGGAAAGGTAAAAGTGATGTGAAGAAAGAGAAGAAAAAGTATCAGGCTGATAGCAAGGACGATCGTGAATGGGTGAAAGTGGTAAGTAAGAAAAAGGGTAAGAAGGGAATGGTTAAGGATAGGAATTTAAGTGTGGAAGTGAATTCATTATATTCAAATGAGGAAGAAGGTAACAAGGGAGTAGACAGTGATGATAGCAGTGAGAATGAACGTGATGTGTGTAAGACTTTGTTTATGAGAGAGGTACCTCGGTGTGAAAAGTTCAATGAGCATAGCAGTAGGGATGTATATGATTTTTTCAAGGAGTATGAGAGGTATTGTCAGGATAAGTATGGTGATAGTAAAAGAGTTTGGGCTAGGGAGTTAGGAGAATATTTGACTGGGTATTTGTTGACGATGTATGGAGTGATAATGAGTGTAGGGGACGTTGATTATGAAAGTGTGAAAAAGAGAATAATTGAGCAGGTAAAACGTATAAAAGGGAGTGTTAAGTATAAGCGTAAGAATGATTTTGATGAAGCACGGATGAATGCAGGAGAAGCGATATCAATGTACGTATGTAGGTTGGAAACGTTAGCTAGGAAGAAGTATGGGGATGAAGGCATAAATAAGAATAAGGAGTTAATGAAGAAGTTTTTGGCTACTGTACCCGAGAATGTTGCCGAGTTTGTTAATTTGAAACGGAAGGAGAAAATGAGGTGGACGAAAGAAAGATTGACATGGGATGATATTTTAGAGATCGTTGAGGATTATGAGTTGGATAGATGTATGAAAGAAAGTAAATCTGTGAGTGTAAGAACTGGAATGGAGGAAAGTGTGCCAGAATTTGTTAGTTTTAGAGATGCTGTTATGAGAGGACCGATGAGGGTAGCTGATAGTGTAGTAGATAGGAGTGTTAGGGCGAGTAATGTGGGAATACCTGTAAGGACAAATGAAGGGTTTAGGCAAGGGAATCAGGTTTGGAGGGATAGGAGTGTTAGTGCGCACCGAGGTATGTCAGATAGTCGTGTCCGTAATGAAAAGTGTTATAGGTGTGGAAAGGAAGGTCATAAGAAGAATGAATGTAGATGGGCTCTAGGTGCTTGTTTTGGATGTGGTGAGGTAGGGCATAGAATTAGCGAGTGCAAGAAAGAGAAAGGGGTAAAATGTTATCGGTGTGGTATGACAGGGCACATAGCGAGTGGATGTCGGAATAATCGTACAAATGTGATTTGCGGTAATTGTGGTAAGGATGGTCATTATACTAGAATGTGCAAGGAGCCACGGGGTAAGTGTACTGAATGTGGTGGAGATGGGCATGTAGCTAGGGTATGTAGGAAGAAGGGAGTAAATCAGCCAGGATGTTCGGGAAACTAGAGTGTAAGAGGGTTCAGCTGGGTGAGTCCTCGAGTGTGTGCGGAGTGAATGTGATGCATGTTCGTGAAGGTTTACTACATGAAGACGTGATGGGCGAAAGAGCTTATGACTGCATGAGTGCAAAAGTAAATTTTAATGGAATAGAGCTAGTTGGTCTGATTGATACTGGTTGTGGTGTCAATTTAATGTTTAGGAATGCATACAATAAGGTAAGGGATGTGTGTGAATTTAGGGGGTGTAAAGGTGAAGTGAAAGGTATCGGTAATTTAAGTATGTCTGTGCAAGGAAAGTTACGTGAAAATGTTATGATTGGGGGGCTGATGATGGAAGATAATGATTTTTATGTGGTTGAGGGAGTAAATGACAAATACGATGTGTTGTTAGGTTATAACTTCTTGAAAAAATGCGATATGATTGTACATCCTAGTGTAAATATGATAGAGATGAAAGTTAAGGGTAAATTTTGTGGGGAATTTTATTTGAATGAAGATGGTAGTGTATGTACAAAGGTATGGAAAGGTGTGCCGTTAATAGCAAAAGAAGGTGTTAAATTGTCAAGAGATGCGAGTGAGGTTGTCAGTGTAAAAGTTGCATGGCCGAATAGTCTGGGAATTGCCAATAGTGACAATTGTGAATATGTAGTGGAAGGTTCGGAAGCAAGTAAATTGGTGAAAACAAGTGTGCATGTGTATGATGGCATTTTGAATTTGCAGGAGCCGAAGGTGTATGTGAGCTTGTTGCCGACTGTAAGGAGGAAGAGAATACGGGGTATACGTGGGGGTGATTGCATGGGATGTATGTATACGTTGGTCAATGTAGAGGATGAAAGGTATGTTAAATTGAGACATGTTATGACGGGTAAGATAAAGCAGGATGACAATTGGGACTATGAAAGTTTGAAAGAAAGAATTAATGTAGATGAGAATAAAAGTGAGGGAGAAAGGGAACAATTGTATAGGATGTTATGGGATAGACGGAGAGTTTTGAGTCGCGGTGACGAGGATTGTGGGGGATCAAAGCTGCCTGAATTTAAGATAGTTCTTAGTAATGATACCCCCATTTATCAGCGTCCCCGACATTTTTCTCCGCCTATTGCCAGAGAAATAGAAGAGCAGTGCCAGGAGTTAGAACAAATGGGTGTAATAGAAAGGAGTGAGAGTGCCTGGAATAGCCCTATTGTACCTGTAAGAAAGCCGGATGGAAGTTTACGTATGTGTATAGATTATAGGAAGGTGAATGAAGTTACTGTTAAAGAACGTTTTCCAATGAATGTAGTGTCTGACTGTGTGTATAAGATGCATGGTATGAAAGTTTTTACAAAGTTAGATTTAGTTAGGGGCTATTACCAGATGCCTCTGGCAGAGGGGAGCAGGCCCATTACGGCATTTTCAAGTAGAAATTGTCATTATCAGTTTAAAAGATTAAGTTTTGGCCTTGCTAATGCGCCTGCTGCCTTCCAGAGGGCAATGAATGTAGTTTTGGCTGGGTTTGATAGACAGAAGGTGACTGTTTTTATTGATGATATTTTGATTGCTAGTGAAACTGTTGAGGAACACATGCAGTTGCTTGGAGCAGTATTAGAACGGTTGATAGAAGTTGGTGGGAAAGTTAAGCTTGAAAAGTGTACATGGTTGGCCGGGGAGGTGGAATTTCTTGGGCATGTGGTGAGTGAATCGGGTATAAGGAAGAGTGAAAAGTTTGTGAGTAAGGTGAGAGAGTTTCCACGTCCTCATACGGTGCGTGAGTTGAGAGGTTTTCTTGGGTTAATTGAATTTGGTCGGAAGTTTGTCAGAGATTGTTCGGGAATAGGGAAGCCTTTGAATGAGTGGACAGGTAAGAGAAATAGTACGAGACTGAAATGGGATGAGCGTATGATTGAAGCATTTGAAAACTTGAAAGAAGAGGCTACGAGAGACGTCACTTTGGCCTTTCCCGACTATAGTGAGCATGCGAGTATGCTAGAGTTATATACGGATGCTAGTGGGATTAGTATGGGTGGTTGCTTGGTTCAAATGCAAAGAATAAACGGAGATGAACAGTTGAGAGTGATAGCGTATGTAAGTAAAGCATTTAATAAGGCTGAGCGAAAGTATTCCACGATTGAAAGGGAGTTGGCTGCGATAAGGTTTTGCGTGAAAGCGTTGAAGGTATTTTTGTATGGTGTGAAATTTATTGTGCGTACTGACCATCAGCCCCTAGTGTACATGATTAGGAAAGAGTCTGTGAATGCTAGAGTTGCGAGGACAATAGAGGATTTAAATGAATTTGACTTTAAGCTAGAATATGTACCCGGGAGTAAGAACGTGATAGCAGATGCGATGTCAAGAATGCATGGTAAGATAGAAGAGAGTAGCGAGAATGATAGTAATTTTGAAAGGTTGCCGGAAGATTTAGTGGTGGTAAAAAGTTTTGAAGGGGATGACATGGTGTATAAATGTATTTTGTGTGGGTTAAATAAGTTTAAATTGAAGGGTTTGAATAGGGATATACCTGCTAGTATAGATGAGCTTAGAATTAGTGTTAGGAATGAAGTATCGAAAGAAATGGCATATTACGAAGAGTGAGGATGATCTACTGACTAAAGAGGAGGTGGAAGAAATGCAAGATGAATGTGAGGAAATTAAAAGGTTACGTGAATGTATGTTGAATAGTATTGAGGTAGAAGAATGGCAGTCTGATTTAGAGGTGTATAAGAAAGTTAGTAAGAGACTTATTGTGTGTAAGAATATTGTTTATTTTCTACATAAAGGAATGGATGAAGATATATATGTTCCTGTGTTTCCAATGCATGCAGCAGTAAGTATGTGTATGTTAGTGCATGACAGATATGGGCATATGGGTAAGAATAAATTATGGGAATGCATGCGTGAGAGATTGTTTACACCTGGGTTGAGTCAGATATGTAAGGATGTAGCGACTACGTGTGAAGATTGCCAGAAAGGGAAGTATCAGAGAGTGCATGCTAATCCGCCTGTTTTGAGATTACGTATGAAAGAACCATTTGAGATGTTTGTGATTGATTGTGTTTCGTTGCCTGTGACTGCGAGAAGACATGTGGGAATGATTGTTATGGTTGATCACATGAGTAAATTTACCTATGCAATACCCATCAAGGATAAACGGAGTGAGACTGTTGCAAGAATGGTTGGTCAAGTGATGTTGCCGATGTGTGTGTGTAAGCCTGTGAGAATGTTAAGTGATAATGGCCCTGAGTTTGTTGGATGGGAGTTTGAGCAGATGTTAAGAGAATGGGGTATTGAACATGTGTATTCGACTCCTTATATGCCAAGTGCGAATGGGTTGGCTGAAAGGACTGTAAGAACATTAACTGAAATTTTGCGAATGATGAGTACATGTGATAATGATTGGGATTTGTATGTTGGTAGAGCGTTGTGGGCTTACAATGCAACAGTGCATAAGAGTACGGGTATGTCTCCATGTAAGTTTGTGTTAAATTTTGAAAAGATAATAAGACCGAGGTTGGGTGTGTCGGAGGATGATAGAGATGTGTGGAGGAAAGCAAATAAGAGGTTTGAAAGCTTTAAAGTTGGTGAGAGAGTGATGAAAGAAGTAATTGAAAAGGGTAGAATGAATGTAAATAAAGTGCGTGATAAATTTGAAGCTCCCTATGAGGTGTTAGAAGTTTGTTCGAGTGGATTAAGTTACGTTTTGGGTAAGTTGTGTGTGGGTGGTATTGTGGAAAAAATTAGGGCCCACCACAACCAGTTGCGTAAATGGAAAGAGGTACCTGAGTATATCCAAGAGAATGGGATGAGTAAATGGTTGAAAAGGAACAAGGGTGAACCTAGTATGTATGAGGACTTACTATGAGATTCAGGACCTCTGTAACACGGTTTTTCCGCAATAATTTTTTATCTATGAATTCCATAAATATAACGCTTCTTTAGAATGCACATTATATCTACACATAAATTTTGACTATATTCTGCATTACGTAGGTTGAATAAATTTGGTACTTATAATGTAAAAGTGACGTTTTTTTAAGACGGGCCAACTTACTCAGAGAAAAGGTTTCGAACGCACTCGTTACGTAACTTATGACGGCATTTCTTCCCTCTTTCTCGATTGACGATTGGCTATACGTAACGAAGGCTATACCTCTGCCAACAATGACACAAAAGTTTAAATAAAAGCAAAGCAGTACACCTTTATGAACTCTGAAACCTCTCCACTGATAATTGTCATAATGAACAAACCAACAAAATATGTTAATAAATACAAAAACACTTCGATTATTAGTCTAACTCCCAAAATAAGTTTCCTAAGAAATTACAGTCTACTTTATAGGTCACAATGAGATTGACAAGGTGTAGGGAATAGTTGGTAATTTTCAAAAACGTAGTAGACAAGCTTGATTTGATAATTGCTATATCCCATGTCAAGCAGTTTTTATTTATTGTCTATCTACCTACCTAATTACTGTAAAAAAAAAAATAGACAGTATTTTGGCTTTAAACCTTCACCAATAATTATCGTCAGAATGATGACTTCATGAGGCTCCACCCACTTTGGCCTGGTTATAATTCAGGATAACACTGAAGGCTATCATGGGCATTGTTGGATCAGAAAATTTAAATTCTGGCTATAAAAACTCATTTCTCGAGTAGTTGTAAGAAGTGCTAAATGATCCTCAAGGATCCCAGCAGTTGGCCTAAACGTTTAATTCATGTATACTACTGTTGCGGCACTAGTATTACTACGCTAGCACAGATACCCCACCAACATTTATGTATCGTTCCGCCATTCATAAAGTCTTTGTAATGTTTTTTCACTGTGCAATAAGCCATGGCCTCCTCAAAAATTAAGTTTAACATTAGATGATAGGTTATTTCATTAAGCTGACAAATTATGGTAACTGGGTATGTTATTGCCGATGTTGAAGCTGAAGATAAAGTATGGTATCATTCCTTCATTGAATTATCATCTTTACTACTATTTGTTTTGCTACACGTAGTAATTATTTTAAAGGATAAATGAACTATGTTCACTTTACTTCTATAAATTCCCATTAGATGTACAAATAAAACTCCTAAAACTATTCCTGATTTATTTACAAAATGCAGTCATGCCCAAAACATAGCCAACACGGTCTTACGGCCTAAGAAGAAGAAAAAAAAATATATATCGGATGATCCGTTGATCTGATGGAGAGTTTAGCAAAAAATTCTTATTTTAACAAAAATAGTTATATAAAGACTGTTTACATACAATCTCTCTCTTTCTCTCTCTCTCTCTTGGTGGCATAGTGAATAGTTAATGGAAATGTTCAAAAGCCTGAATGACATTACAAGTATTATAATCATGTTACGCTAAATACAAATCAGACCATAAATATTGGATTTAAACTAGAAACTGAATAATTACCTATTCAGGCTATAGTAAATATGGCCACGGGCTTTCTCTTTACTGTATAAAGTTGCAAGTCGTAAGACAAATGCAGTTTTGCATCCACGGGGGCAATTCCAAATCCTGTTAGCCATTCTTGACTGTTATGGGTTTCAGATCAGATGGAACAAGGTGAATGGGTGTCTGGTGGATGGGCGGGGCAAAATTTTGTCAAAAGGTGTTTACATTGCTTACGTAATGAATGTTTTCAACTCTTGGCGCGTTATCACTGGCCATGGCGTTGGCTAGATAATTTTTACTCTATAAAAATTAAAACTATCGAGTTTAGGTTATTGATAATGCTGACAAAATTTGTGTGTGATTGTAAAATATACATATGTCAACTTTCAGCTACATCCGATGCTTTGATAAGGAGGAAAGTCCAAAAAACCGTGTTACAGAGGCCCTGAATCTCATAGTAGGTCTGGAAGGTAAACAGTTGGTGTTAGTAGAATATAAGAAAAGGAAGAATACAAGAGCTTTAAGTAAAGATGAAAGAAGGGGAAATTTTATAAGTAAAAGTGAGAATAGAAATAAGTATGACAAGGGTGTAAATGTGCAAGTGTGTATGGAAGATAAATGTGTTAATACAGATGAATCATGGCTGAGTATGAATGATACCTATAGTGTTTGTGGCTTTTCCTTAGGTGATGTAAAAGAAAGGATGACGAATGCGAGAGTGAGAGATAGGAGAATGATTAGTAGCATGAATGAATCTTTTACTAAAGTTGAGAATGTTTTTGATGAAATGGATGAACTGTTTACAGAAATGAGTGTAATTATAGGGCCAGATGAGAACAAGGTAGATATGATTGTACATGATATATTAGATGATAGGGATTTAGATAGGAATAGTGTTAATGTAGCGAATGATTGTGATAAGGAAGAAGTGAATGAGAGAGTATATGGGGGCCCAGTTACTCGGAGTAGAGGTCCCGTTCCCGACTGCGACTGGGCTATGAAAAAAATAATGTAAGTGTTGTGTGAGAAGGATTTGGCAAAGTAAGGGGGAAGGAATGTGGAGGATTTATTTTTGTTTTATTTTAATTTTTGTTTTTTGCCAAATCCAGAGATAGAGAGAGAGAGAGAGAGAGAGAGAGAGAGAGAGAGAGAGAGAGAGAGAGAGAGAGAGAGAGAGAGAGAGAGAGAGAATTTCATTTGCTTTAGTTTTGCTAGATCGCGCGAGAGTGTGTGTTTGTGTATGTGTATGTGTGTTTGTGTGTTTGTGTGTCCGCGGTGCGCGCCGAAGAACAAGTGGTATTTAGCGAATGATTGTTTGTAGTGGGAAAGACTGTTGGTACAAATGAGATTGTTTGTCTATGTTTTTAGTTAGGTTACGACAGTGGTGAATGTTTTGGGTGAATGCTTATTTTGATTTGACTGCTGTAACCATCAGTTGTGTGAACGCTGGATTTATTTTTTTTTTTTTACCAGCGAGGAAGTGATTATTGGTTTCCAAAAGTAAGTACAGTTTTGTTTATATTTGCTAGTCGTGATTGTGAATGATAGGAACAGTTTATTATTTATCTTTGATTATAGTGCGATAGTTTAGTTAGCTAGGAGTGTTCATAAGTGTTTTTCTTTTTTATTTTGGCAGGCCGTGATTCCTCCTTTGGAGAGACTCAAGTTTTGAAAGTGGATTATTGTTGATGACCAGGCCTGTAATAAAGGATTGCATTTAGACTTCGCTATTTGATTGCTCAACTGTTGATGACCCGGCCTGTATACGATTTTTTTTTGGGCCTGTTTTTGGATTTCTGAACGGATGATGACTTGGCCTTTGAATTAGGATTGCTGATGATGATGATGATGATGAATATGATGATGATGATAACAATGACCCCAATCAGGGAAGTAGTGTGTGCAAATTGCCCCCCAGTGGAATAGTTGACCACCAAGTGGTGATACTGGTAGTTTGCCATAAAAGACAGTTTGGCTTGTGTTGAGGACAGTGTCAGTGTCCTATAAAATAATATATACATATTGGTTGTGGTCTATTTAATTTTAAGTTTGTTAGGGGGTTTTTTGGTGTTTTGGTTTTTGCATATTTAATATTAAGTTTGATCAGTTTTAAGTATTTTTAATGTGGATGCTTTTGGTGTTGATTATTTTAGTTTGTAAGGTAATATAGCTTTAAGGTTATGTTTTGTTTCAATTTTCCTTCTGTCCAAGAGTCCGGTTGATAAAGTAAGGGGAAAGTTTGTGTTGTGGGACAATTGTCAGTTAGAGTGATTCAAGGGTGGGGGGGTTTTTTTGCAACATCCCGCCACAACAAGACTGCTAACTACTTTGCAAGTTGGTGTTGGAATTTTATTTCTTTCGGGTGGAGATCCCATGTCTCAAAGATGTTCAATGACCACCTAAAATTAATATTAGAACGATATATGCCCGTTTTCATTGCGAGTTGGCATCACTGATATTAAATGTCATCAATAGGGGTATTACCATAATCATCATCACTTCATATATGTTAAAACCCTGGATAGGTACGCTCCTCGGACACCCCTTTAAGGGTATACTCGGACGCGAACGACTCCGACGCCAAAAAAAATTCTTGAAAAATCAGTTTTTGCAGTAACCTCCTTTTTTCTTTTGCCAAAAAAAACTTCAATGAATGCTTGAAACAACTGTAAAAATAAATACTACTCATCTGCAGAAAAACTATTTATTATAAATATTTTAAAAAATTAAGTAGAAAAAAAAAGATCTGACAAAAATTCATAAAAAAAAGTTTATACATATATACACAAATCCTTTTAGGAATTGATTCTTGAATGTTTAGGACACATCTTGATGTATTTTGGATGAAGTCAGACCCATGGAGGTGAAGATCTGATATGAGAAAAAAAGAGTAACTTTTTTTGGCCAAAAAAATTTGTCCAAATTTCATGAATTTTTTTGGGTACCCAAATGAAATAGGAAGTGGCTAATTTTTTTAGGGAATAAACATATGTTATCCTAAAATAGAAATATGTAAAAAAATCTTCATTATTTTGTAAATTACATTTATATCAGGGGCCATATCTAAAGGTAATTTTTTGAGTACTTAGAAATTTCGTAAAAAAATACATATATTTAATATATAATATGATATTTATGCAGGTAAGAATATACCAAAATATCACAAATTCTATAGGGAACAAGAATATATATAGATAGGGCAGCTTACGCTTCGGATATGTCCACAAAATGGCCGCCAACCACACTGACTCAGACTCCCTAATCTGCCACTTGAAATGTAGGAAGGGTATGTCAATTTCAAGGTGTTATTTACTAATCTAATTATTATTGGATATGCATAAAAATTGTATGGTGGGTTGCTGGATAATTGTCGATTATTTTACTACTATAAAATTGAAATTCTGACCCCAAAAAATTTTTTTGAAGGGAAATAAAATAAAAAAAAAAAAATGTAAAACAATATAATATTTTAGCTAAAAAAATTTGATGATATTCAATAAAAAAAAAAGTAAACAAAATTTTCCGACAAATAAACATCTAGAGGAATCATTACTCTGTGATAGTTCCTTAGTACGTAGTAATTTTGAAAGAATTGGGAAAAAACGAAAAAATGGCAATCACCGGAAAATCGAACACATACCTATATATACGCCATATCTGGCTAAAAAAAAGATAGGCATGGGTAGCCAGATCATCTAGAAACACTTTCCAACACTATAAAAATATAAGTTTTGCGACACTACTTGCCAATTCCTTACGGTAACATGACTAAGCGAAAAAATGCAAAACAAATAAAAAGGGGCACTCGCGGAAAAATGGCTAACATTCTAATATACGGCATTTCAGAAAAAAAAATTCAGCCACGTGCTAGGCAAACCATCAAGGCACATTTTCCGACAAATAAACATCTAAATGAATCATTACTCTGTGATAGTTCCTTAGTACGTAGTAATTTTGAAAGAAATGGGAAAAAACGAAAAAATGGCAATCACAGGAAAATCGAACACATACCTATATATACGCCATATCTGGCTAAAAAAAAAAAGATAGGCATGGGTAGCCAGATCATCTAGAAACACTTTCCAACACTATAAAATTATAAGTTTTGCGACACTACTTGCCAATTCCTTACGGTAACATGACTAAGCAAAAAAATGCAAAACAAATAAAAAGGGGCACTCGTGGAAAAATGGCCATTCTAATATACGGCATTTCAGAAAAAAAAAATTTCAGCCACGTGCTAGGCAAACCATCAAGGCACATTTTCCGACAAATAAACATATAAATGAATCATTACTCTGTGATAGTTCCTTAGTACGTAGTAATTTTGAAAGAAATGGGAAAAAACGAAAAAATGGCAATCACAGGAAAATCGAACACATACTTATATATACGCCATATCTGGCTAAAAAAAAATAGGCATGGGTAGACAGATCATCTAGAAACACTTTCCAACACTATAAAAATATAAGTTTTGCGACACTACTTGCCAATTCCTTACGGTAACATGACTAAGCAAAAAAATGCAAAACAAATAAAAAGGGGCACTCGCGGAAAAATGCCCAACATTCTAATATACGGCATCTCAGATAAAAAAAAGACATGCACGTGTTAGCCCAACCATCAAGGCACACTTTCTAACACATAAACATGAAAAAAAAATCAATAATATACGGCAATTCCTTACTACGTAGTAAATTTTTACAAATATTGAAAAAAAACAGAAATTGGCAACCGCAGTTAAATACCCAATATACCAATAACTACGTCGTATCTGACAAAAACAAAATCACGCATGGGTAGCCAGATCATCTAGACACACTTTCCAGCACTAAAAAAGCAAAAGTTTTACGACACTATTTCGCAATATCTTACGGAAAAATGACTTGGCAAAAAAATGAAAAAGGGGCACTCGCGGTAAAATGGTCTTCGTGGTGATGAACGACATTTTAACTAAAAAAAAATCATGCACATGGTAGCCAAACAATCCACCAAGACTTTCCACAACTGATAACCTATACAAGTTGCACCATTCTACGACAATTTCATAATACGTAATAACTTTGATAATTATGCAAACTACCTTAGAAGGGTAAACTCGGTCGCGCTCGACCCCGACGCGTCTCAGAAATCGGGGAAGGAGTACAGCTACAGCAATGCACATCTGGACACTACTAGAGCGTGTAGGGGAGACACCTCCTGCAGGTCGATCACCCACAAATTCAGTCACGGGGGTGAGTCACGTGAGAAAAACCTGTTTTTTTTGACGCTCGGGGTCGCGAACGACCCATCGTACCTATCCAGGGTAAGCAAACCTCGTCAAGCCATACATTAAGATCACCCAATTGCCACCTCTTCACCATCATATTTAATCCCACCTGGTTATATCGTTCTACCCCTATCCCCATTGTTTGAGGTTTAAAGGTCTCACAGTTATGATAAGATCCTTCTGGCGGAAGTTTTTTAGTAAATGAAAAACAAAATACTAAGATGACAACATTTTGTACAGTTTGCTTTCCAGGTGTTTACAATAATATCAAAACTATAAATAACGAGGTAAATATGCGAAAGACTGATTGAACAAATATCGAGAGTAACGGATTTCTTGAAGAGCTTACCGGGGGAACACTTTTAAGGTGTTGAACATCAGGACATGAAACGACAAATAAAATTGCAATAATACGAATACTCAATGCTAAGGAAATATTTCCTTTTGCCTTGGAAAGGGTGAAGCCAGCTAGACTTGGACCTTTGAGCATTGAGCAATCGTCACCAGGGAAGGGGGTTCGCTTGGAAGTGAGCGACTTGCCCAGATAATTTGATTGATTGATTAATTGATTAAGAGTTTTTTCTCCATCCTGACATCTAAGGTTATTGACGCCGAACCAGATAATTTGAGTAAACAATATGTTAATAGTTTAATCTTTCATACCCTACATCCTATATACCAAATCATCGCTATAATAATGCACCAACAAACTTGCATTGAATGTCATTTGACATCTTTTATTGTCACCAATCACTTCTGAAATAATATAGATTATGTTAACTGATGATGCATTTTAAATCGCCAACCTTAAACTAATATAATTGATATAGCAAATAATACTATTTTCTCTAAGAGGGCCGGAGCCAAATATCCCATGACAAAAGCTGACCCCAACCACACCGAGCTACGTGGCTCATGATCGAAATCAAAGGAAAACACTGAAATCAACAACTAGACCTATAAACTTCATTACCTTCGAAATTTTGAAGAATGGCCACTTATTAATCATTGGTGACCCAATAGGTGCTATTTGAGAGAGAGAGAGAGAGAGAGAGAGAGAGAGAGAGAGAGAGAGAGAGAGAGAGAGAGAGAGAGAGAGAGAAAGATGAATTGCTTTTGAAAATGCAAACGAAGCATATTTCCGTGTTATGAAGATTAATATGAATAGTCAGTTCTATTATTATTCAAGAATTTTTTTTTATAGAAATAGGATAGGAAATTTCAAATAAAAAGTTATGATAAAGTCTTTTGATGAATTAGTTTCTAAATATTATTAGATTACATTTCTTAAAAGAATAGAAAAGTTATCTCTCTTCATCGCATTTCTTTGACTGATATTGGTAATTTCCCTCCTCCTCACATTCGAACCATCCTAACAATGTCTAGGTTGTTTAACGTCAGCCACCTTTCAGGGCAAGAGGGGCATAATCTCTCCCAAGTCAGGTCTGACCAGGCGACACCGGTTTTGTTGCTGGGTGTACATTAAAGCAAGAGAACTTTACCCCACAAAAGTGAAAGACTATAGTACAGAGACTAGGGCACTACGCAAGGCTAGAAAACAATGGTTTCATTTTGGAACGTCATTCTCCAATACGTTTTCCATGACGAGGCATTCATGTACTAAGCTTTTAATTGCAAATAGAGTTCATAATTGGATGATGAAATAAAAACTTCAACTTTCAGTATCGCCTTTTTCATTGTTCATGAAATTCGGCGAGATCTTAAATAATATTCACGTGGTAGAAAGTAATAAATTGTGAGCTGATAAAGTGATGAAAA
>NW_027171243.1:2500-40000 GCF_036898095.1 Palaemon carinicauda
CGTTTATTGTCAGATCCAAATGATCGAAGCGCTTAGAAAACAGGAAAGTCTTCTTCAGTATCCTCCTGAAAGTCTTAATAATATCTTCAGTGTTTTGGATGTCTAGTGGGAGGTTATTGTATAGTCTCGGGGGCGCATATCTAAAGGCTCTAGAACCTACAATAGACATATATCTTAGTTCCATTCATTTGAAACCATTTGTAACTATTGTCGTGTCATCACACTTTGCTGGCTACAAAATACGCAGTTGTCTTGGATATTTTGGACGTCCGGTTCAAAGTCAATTCTTTCATTGATAGGCAGCCAGTGTAATTCTATTATTATTCAAAGATTATGATACCTCCTAGACACGTTTAAGAAAGCTTACTCATAGAGCAGACACTATTAGAATGAAAAGAATTCCAGTAGCAGAAATCCACCAATTCTTCATGTGAACAAATGAGAATTGCACGGGGGCAGGGGGGGGGGGGTTGCAGGTAAAAACTACTAAACAGTGAAGGAAATATAAAAGAAGAAAGTATTTTTACACTGATGTGGAGGAAATTTAATTGAATATAGAAAAAGTACACTTTAAGTGGAGGAAAGCTCTAAATAGTATTAAAACTAAATTCAAATAATTAGTTTTCAAATGATGTATGCCTCTACTACTCTGACCTGAACCTGGAACCATGAAGCAGATATGTGTGTGTACAGTGCCTCCTCTGAGGTAAACTATAGAATACACTTTAATAGAAATTTAATAAGGCTGAAATTCAAAATTATGAAAAGCAATTTAAATGGCAAACCAAGACCCACAGACCAAAAATAAACGTAATATACGATGAAGTTGTCCTTCCATCTATTAACTTTAGTCTTTATACAATGTCTGTGGATGAAAAATCCTAGCAGGGATCTGGCTGCATTTAAAGGTAGGGCAATACATAGAAAAGAAGAATTTAAGGGATTGGAGGTCGGGCAGCCGTCTAGTGCGGACGTATGTATGAAGTGTTCCATGTGTAAAGTGTTCTGAATTCTTGGTGTTTTCGTTATATTCCTGGAACAGGCTCGAGGACCTCTGACAAGGCCGTCTTCTGCAGACCACAAGAAGAAAGTAAGACTGTTCTATTATTTTCAAATAATATAAGAGTTAATAGATAGGTTAGCAACCTTACCCTAGGTCTGCCTAGGTTGAGGCGACCCATGATGGATTTGACCGACCAGGATAACGACTTTTTGACTATGGCCTCGGATATTGAGTGTAACTGAGAAATGGATTACGACTGGACTAAAATAGAAAGTAGAAATTCTAGAAGAAGGAAAAGGGAACAAGAGAAAAGTGATAGTTCGGAGGGAGAAATTGAATACCATATTGGAAGTAGAGTTGGTCGAGTGGACAAAATAAAAAGGCTGACAACTACAAGGGATGTTCCTCTTACAAAATTAACAGCAAAAAGTAGCACAGAAAAACATGTAACAAATCAGTTAGATCAAGATGGGAAAAATAATAGGTTAGAACATAAAGAAGAAGGTAAGGTAATAATCATGCAATTTTTAGATACAGAAGGAAAATCAGTGAGACTACTTCGAAACCCTATTAAGGTGGAGAGATATTTAAGGCAGTCGAAGTTTGCTCAGAAAAAAAACGTGGTGGGCTATAAAAAAATTAAAAAAAAAAACCATCTAGTAGCAGTTTTTGATGAAAAGGAAGATATAAATGATTTATTGACTAACAACTTTTGGTCCTCAAGAAGACACATATCAGGTAAAATGTCGACAACCAATAGGAGATACTAGGAAAGTAGGGCTACTAGGACCTACTAGGACCAATCTATGAGGAAATAGAAGAAGAGGAAATTAAGGAATATTTGGAAGATCAGGATATTAAGGTGAGCAAAATAGAAAGGATGTGGAAAGGTAAGAGAGAGGATGGAGTAAAAGCTAAATGTGTAAAGATTACATTCGAAGGAAATGTGATGCCAGAGAAAATAAAATTTGAAAACAGAATACTGGAAGTTAGGCCGTTTATACCAAAGGTCATTCAGTGTTTCAAATGTCAGAGGTTTGGTCACCATCAAGACGACTGTAAATCAAAAATAGATAAATGTGTAAAATGCGAGGGAGACCATATGGCCAAAGAGTGCAGTAAAGACCTAAACAAGGACCAATTAAAGTGCACAAATAACCTCGCTAGTTATAGGGGTTGTGAAGTAGCTAGAGAAGCCCAAAGAATACAGATAGTAAAAACATTGGAAAATGCACCTTATGACCAAGCTAAAGTCAAATATAATCAGTGGAAGAGGGAAAATGTAAGGGGTCATGATTAATATGACCAGGTAAGTAATAAAACAACAGAAACAAGGACGAAGGGTGACATGTTAGGTTCAAATCTTAGTACTAAACAATAAGAGACGAAACTTTCAAGAGAAATTATGCTGAAATTGTGAAAAGGCAGAAAATAAAAACGAATGATAAAAGCTGTCAAACTGAAGGGAAGGAAACTGAACACAAAGAAAGTTCTAAAACTGAAAACAAAATGGACTCGGAAATAATAAAAATTATGCAGATTCATTTGTGTTGTACAAAGAATTTTGGCCAATAAGGAAACTTCTGATAGTCATTCAATATTAATGGATGAAAATGTTAGAAGGGAAATGCTAGTAACGTTTGGTGTAACTGTTGACGATGGGGAATTGGAGAATCTTAGAAAGGATTTAAGCGTAAGGGAAAAACCAATAGCAAGTAAAAATGGATATTAATATGTCAAAATGATCTATAATTCAATGGAATGCGAGGGGCGTGTGTAACAATCTGTCGGAGTTAAAACTGATGTTGTACAGTGTCAAACCTCATGTTTGCTGTGCATGTGAAACATTTTTGAAAGAAGATCAACAGGTAAAGTTTATAAACTATAGAGTTCTAAGGAAAGACAGAGTAGGTCACAGAATGGGGGGGGTTTGTAATGATCCTTATTAGACGTGACGTAAGTTCAACACATCAAAGTCAAACTCAAGAGAGGTCATTTTGATATAATAAATGCGTATAACCCTAGTGACAGATTGACTAAAGAGGAATTTGTTTATTACATAGAGAAACTTGGGAGAAATTTTATAGTTGTAGGAGATTTTAACGCTCATCACTCCTTGTGGGAACCTGATATTGCCGAAAACAAAATTAACAACAGCGGGAAAAGGATGGTGGAAGTATTTAATGAACACGACAATTTAGTATTAATTACTCCAACGGGACTACCTACAAGACTAAATCCTATTACAGGGACATTTTCAACAATAGATTTATGTTTTCAGTTCATCCACAATAGCGAATTATATTAATATAAAAGAGCTAGCTGACAGGGGTCGAGATCACACACCAATCTTAATATATAGTGACTTGGAAACTGAACAAACTGGGTTATGGAAAAGGAAGAGGTGGGTGTTGGAAGATGTTCACTGGCAAAAGTGGAATAATGATATTGACGCAATAGAAGTGGCAAACACATTGGAACTGGATAATGAAATACAAGATTTCAGCAATAGAATGATCAAATCTAGTGAAAAGAATATCAGACTAACTAATGAGAAGGTAAGTATTAAATATAACAAGCCATGGTGGAACGAGAAATGCAGTAAGGCAGTGGCAGAGAGGCGACGAGCAAGAAAGCTGTTCACCAAACACCCAACCACTTGTAATAAAATCGACTTCCGCAAAAAAGAAGCAGTTGTGAAGAAATGTAATAAAAGTTACAAAAAGAGTTTCTTGGGGGTAATTACACAGGTAAAATGAATATGAATACACCTCAGAAAGAAGTTTGGAACACTATTAATATGATTAAGGGAATTTCAGTTAGAGATATCCATCCACTAACTCATGGGGAAAACAAATCGATTTTCGATCCGAAAGAAAAGGCGGAATTGATAGCAGAAGCCTTTAGGAAAAATTTGTGTGTGGCAATTGCCTTAGCGTCAGAGAGGGAAATGATTGAATGGGTTGAAATAGCAAAACAAAATAATGAATTTCGGGATTACAACAAATTATTCTCAATGGCCGAACTAGAAGAGTGCATCAAAGAGTTGCCAAATGAAAGTGCAACAGGGTTAGATAAAATTCATAGCAAATTTATCAAGAATATTTAAAAGGGGAAATGTCATCAAGTATTGGGTTTTATTAATAAAAGCTGGAGAGTTACAAGTTATCCTAAGATGTGGAAACAGAGTATGATCTGGCCGGTACTAAAACCTGGACAACCCAAGGAACTGCCAGAATCCTACAGACCAATCGCATTGTTATCTTGCTTCGGCAAACTAATGGAAAGGATGGTCCATAAACGCCTATACTGGTTGTTAGAAAATAACGAACAATTGGGAAGAAACCAGAGTGGATTCAGAAAAACTAGGAGTACAACAGACCAGTTAGTTAGACTGGACCATGAGGTAAGAGTTTCATTAATAAATCATAAGATAACAGTAGTTGTTTTCTTTGATCTACAGAGTGCCTATGATAAAATAAACCATACAGCTTTGATGTATAAACTCACACGAAAGGTCACAGGGAGACTGTTAGCATGGCATGAGTACTTTTTGAAAGATAGGGAATATGTAGTAAATGTAGAAAATAAATATTCTAACACTAGAAAAATTAGATCAGGGGTTCCTCAAGGCTTAGTCTTAAGTCCTTCACTATTCAATATCATGATGAGTGACATGCCAAACGTAGAACCAGTCAAAAGTTCAGAATTTGCAGATGATACTTGCTTCTTTGTAACTACAGATACAACTGAGATGGCTTGTCTGGAAATTCAGGATGCGATTGAAAGGTTTTACGAATGGACCCAGAAATGGGGGCTAAGGATAAATACAGGAAAGACGAAGATAATGTATTTCACAAACAAAAAAATAGATATCTTACCTAAAATCAAAATTGACAACAATATAATTGAATGGGTATATAAATACAAGTATCTAGGATTGGTATGGAACAGTCCAGGCCTCACTTGGACACATCACATCAACCAAGTAAGAGCAATATGTTACCAGAGACTGAATTTATTGAAGGCGGTTTCCTCTTACACCTGGGGAGCAGATAGGAAAACTTTGCTGATGTTCTATAAGGCTTACATTTTGAGCAAAATTGAATATGGAATTGAAGTATATTCGTCAGCAGCTAGAACTAACTTAGAAAAATTGGAAAAAATACAAAATATTGCTTTACGAATAGCACTTGGAGCCAAAAATACATCACCCATTGTATCACTACAAGTTGAAAGTAACATGACAGCAGTAAGAATTAAAATAAAATACAAAATGTTGCTTTATTATGTAAAATTAAAACAATTAAGTAAGAATCACCCAACTAGCCAGGAAGTTCTAAACGATAAAAGACTAGACGACCGAGGATGGAACTCGGGTTATTTTAAAAAAACATTTATATTAAGGGTACAAGACATCATGATTAGGTGGAAAGTGAAGTTAGGGATGCAACAGGAAGAAAGGGCATTTCCCGTTGCAGCCCCCTGGCAATGTATTGGTAAGTATCTTGGTATTAACCCAATGGGTGACATTGACCAGGAGGAACCTAATAACAAATTTATTCAAGAGTTCTGTAGAATGAAAGAGGGAAAGTATCTTAACCATTTAGACATATATACGGATAGGTCCAAAACAGAAATACATAGTGAGGAATGGTCATGTGCAGCTGCCTATGTTATTCCCAGCCTTGACTCTTATTGTAGTTTTAGATTAAACCCAGCAACGTCTATTCTTGGTGCCGAATTATTTGCTATATGGGAAGCGCTGAAATGGACAGGGGGTAATTACAGGAGCAAAGAGACGGTAATATTCACAGATTCCTTTTGTCCGCCATTTCAATGATAAATAATAAGTATACAAAAAGATTCGAAACATTAGCGCACAGTATACAGGAGATGCTAATCGAAATGAAAAGCAATTACAATTTTGTAAAACTGCAGTGGATTCCAAGCCACAAAGGAATCCTGCGAAACGAGGCAGATGCAACCCCTAAACAAGGGTTAAACAACCCCTGTACTATCAACAACCACTTGTCGATGACAGAGAAGAAAACAATATTACAGAAAAAAAAAATAATAGAAACCTGGCAAATGGAGTGGAATGTTATAAAATCAAGTAAGTGGCTCGGTACGTTTAAACCTATTATAGAAGATTGGGAGACATCTTATTGTAGAAACAGGAAAATAGAAACCGTAATGGGAAATTTGAAAATTGGACATGTTAGAGTAAATGCATATTTACATGAATTCAAGATGACAAATACACCTTTGTGTAGCACATGCAATGTTGTAGAGGACATTTCACACGTAATGATCAATTGTAAGAAATATAATCTGCAAAGAAAGGATTTAGAAGTCAAATTAACAAGACTCAAAATGAATTGCTCTACGAATAATCTATTAGGAAAACATGAAGAAAATGATATACAGGAAAGGGTGAAAACTGCTTTTATAACATTTCTAACTAAAAATAATTTACTAAACTCATTATAATCATCTGTAAAATTAATTATCCAACAGAGGAATAAGGAATAGATTTAGTCTCTAATCCCACATAAATGTTCTTTTGTTAAGAGACTACAATTAATGCAACGATTTTGCAATAGACAAACCACAGGAGGTTGTTTTGAATATAAATCAATGTAAACGTATTTAAATGGAAATGGTTTTAATTAAGTGTGATATATATATATATATATATATATATATATATATATATATGTGTGTGTGTGTGTGTGTGTGTGTGTGTGTATTGCACTATAAAAACAATATCAATGGAAGGGGGAGCCTGGATATTGTTTGAATAAAAGGTATTAAGCCTCATGTGAGTGAGTGAACATATCATTCATAACATTCGGTGAAGGAGTTAATATTCAATAACAGACTAACAATTAAAATTTGTCAACTCTATTGATCAGATCTAATATCTTATCTTGTATCATATTTACAGGGGAGTACATTGACTCCAAGAAGTGGGCCAGATCTCCTACTAAAATGGAAGAAAAAGAAGAAAAGTAAACTATACGAGTCCATTAACAGTCGCCAGTACGGGCTAGACTTCTAACCAGACTCCGAACCACAAAAAAAAAAAAAAAAAAAAAAAAAAAAAAAAAAAAAAAAAACAGATTTCTGTCCTCCGCCAAAGGTTAACCGAGTCGTCTATGACCTAAGATATATCTAGTGAACATTTTTGTCAAAATCTGTCGAGTAGTTTTGACGTAATCCTATCCACAGATACACAGACAAATGAATAAATAAACCGACTCGATTTTATAACCACCTTGGCTGAGGTAACAAGACACTCCATGACTGTTTTATAAAAAGCCACGATCAGTGCAATATGAAAAAACACATCTCAGATCACCTACGTCACCTGGAAACGCAAACATGATTTAACTTGGACAGGTATTTTAGAATTTGGTTCCTAAAGAGTAATTTCAAATAAAGATTAACACTATTTTATGGTGTCACTGACGACATTGCACAGATGTGAAACCAGTGCTTAGGTACGAACAGTTTAAAGGCTTAAAGGCCGCTCATGAATGGCAGAGGCAAGGACAATGCACTAGAGACTGACCATATATACATATGATCAGCGCCCAAGCCCCTCTCTTCATCCAAGCTGGGACCAGGGAGGGCCAAGCAATGGCTGCTGATGACTCAGCAGATAGACCTATTGATATACCTTACATATATATTTATTTATAATAGAACAAGAGAGTATAACTGACTGTTATTAGTAATGTAACAAAGTGCTTGTTTAAAATAGACCAGTTTTATAAATATGTTAGTATATTGGGTTGTTGATCATTTACCAAAGAGCAGTTAACATTTACCTCTGGTTATGTAAATACTTATATCAAGAGTCTGTATATAGATATTGTATTAAAAGGATTACTGTAACTTCTGCTAAAGGAAATAAAGAAGGTTTAAGGACAACGGCATTATCTCTTCAGTATTCCACCAAGTACAATTGGGATATAACAAATGGTAGCAGAGACGTCATCGAATCTCGGATCTGGACATCGAGATTAACAAGTGTTTTCTTGTGATTAACAAGTTCCGAAAGTTTTGTGAAAATTTTTGTAAAGTCTAAAATGCCAGAAAACATGGAGTAAAACACCCTTACCGGGGGGTGGAGGGGTCAACCATCAGCTATGTTTAGAAGAACAAAGGAACTTTAACTTTTCCCGCCAAAAAGCTCCCCCTAAGATGATATGCGGAGTGTAAGGTTCCTCATGTAGGAAGAAGACAACAAGAGGTATTACTTATATTACCAGTATTACTACTTCTATTGAAAAGTTGACGCTGGTTGACATAAGAAAATTCTGAGTGAGAAGTTTTACACCAAAAAAAAATTTACGAGACCTCTAGTATGCGTGTATATTTTTCTTATAATTTTCTAAAGATAAATTAAGTTAATATTTTTCAAATTTAAACATTTCGAAAATTTAAGCTGAAGGTTACCCTGAAAATTCCCCTGGTGTTTAAGAAAAATTAAATCAAAATGGATGTTATGTACAGAGGAAGCATGGACTTGAACAAAGAGATTTGTGAACTTGAAAAATATGGTCATATTCAGAAAACCGATGGTAGTTTTGTCTTTCATCATTGTAAAAATTGTGGAGGACCTTTGCTTGGTCACAAAAACGATGAAAAGGATTGTGACCCAAATAGGAAATGGACCCAGGATGAAGTAGATAGGATAGAAGATATTTTATCTGCACATGGAATGTTTTCTGTAAATGTGGCACGTATGGACACAAGAAAAACTGCTATTAAATGTGATATATGTAAAAAGAATTTCCTGAACAGGATGGAAAAGGAACAGCATATCAAAATTATGCATAAAGATATTTCGACAAGTGTGGTAAAAGAAGGTGCTTATGATTTAACAGCAATCATTACAATGGGAAAAACTATTGGTGAAGAAATTGCCAAAGGATTGGAAGCTAAAAGATCAACACAGATTACTAAAGCGAAACCTCCTCCAATCTGGGTTGGTCAAACTCTTGAAAAGTTTTTTCAAGAAGTAGAAGCGTGGAATACCTCGAACAAAGATGATGATTTTACGAAGTATACTGATTTAGTAGAGAGCCTGAAGAAAAATACTAATGTTAAAGATTATGTTGTTTCTGTGCTATTGGATAAAACATCTGAAGCTCTGAATAAAAACGTAGCAGCAGTTTTGGAAATTCTTAAGCAAAAGTATGCAAAAACTACAGCTGAGAAGTGTATTGATGTTCTCAAGTCAATCTTGGAATTTTCCGTAAAGGAAGAGGATACTAATGAAACTTACTGGGACAAGTTTGAAGTCTTGATCTGTGATTGTATGAGAGAGGAAGTTACTGGGCATTTGTATTACTTGTTAGGTGTTATGATGGTAGAAAAAGCATATGATCGGGGGAATATTAATGCAGAAGAGAAAAGAAGACTGATGGATGCTAAGGAGACACATGATGGAACTGATAGGAGACCAAGAGAAGACAATGAAGTTTTTAATCTTCTAAAGATCGAATACAGAAAGTTAAAAATCGAAAATAACAGAAATATCAGAACTAAATTTTCAGGATCATCTGAGAATTTGTCTTCGGTTCACTATGGCGAAAATAGAAGTAGATGGCAAAGATGGCAAAATTTTAACCCTGGATAGGTACGGTCCTCGGACACCCCTTTAAGGGTATACTCGGACGCGAACGACCCCGACGCCAAAAAAAATTCTTAAAAAATCAGTTTTTGCAGTAACCTCCTTTTTTCTTTTGCCAAAAAAAACTTCAATGAATGCTTAAAACAACTGTAAAGATAAATACTACTCATCTGCAGAAAAACTATTTATTATAAATATTTTAAAAAATTAAGTAGAAAAAAAAGACCTGACATAAAAATTCATAAAAAAAAAGTTTATACATATATACACAAATCCTTTTAGGAATTGATTCTTGAATGTTTAGGACACATCTTGATGTATTTTGGATGAAGTCAGACCCATGGAGGTGAAGATCTGAAATGAGAAAAAAAGGGTAACTTTTTTTGGCCAAAAAAATTTGTCCAAATTTCATGAATTTTTTTGGGTACCCAAATGAAATAGGAAGTGGCTAATTTTTTTAGGGAATAAACATATGTTATCCTAAAATAGAAATATGTAAAAAAATCTTCATTATTTTGTAAATTACATTTATATCAGGGGCCATATCTAAAGGTAATTTTTTGAGTACTTGGAAATTTCGTAAAAAAATACATATATCTAATATATAATATGATATTTATGCAGGTAAAAATATACCAAAATATCACAAATTCTATAGGGAACAAGAATATATATAGATAGGGCAGCTTACGCTTCGGATATGTCCACAAAATGGCCGCCAACCACACTGACTCAGACTCCCTAATCTGCCACTTGAAATGTAGGAAGGGTATGTCAATTTCAAGGTGTTATTTACTAATCTAATTATTATTGGATATGCATAAAAATTGTATGGTGGGTTGCTGGATAATTGTCGATTATTTTACGACTATAAAATTAAAATTCTGACCCAAAAAATTTTTTTTGAAGGGAAATAAAATCGAAAAAAAAAATGTAAAACAATATTTTAGCTAAAAAAAATTGATGATATTCAATCAAAAAAAAAGTAAACAAAATTTTCCGACAAATAAACATCTAGAGGAATCATTACTCTGTGATAGTTCCTTAGTACGTAGTAATTTTGAAAGAATTGGGAAAAAACGAAAAAATGGCAATCACCGGAAAATCGAACACATACCTATATATACGCCATATCTGGCTAAAAAAAGATAGGCATGGGTAGCCAGATCATCTAGAAACACTTTCCAACACTATAAAAATATAAGTTTTGCGACACTACTTGCCAATTCCTTACGGTAACATGACTAAGCAAAAAAATGCAAAACAAATAAAAAGGGGCACTCGTGGAAAAATGGCCATTCTAATATACGGCATTTCAGAAAAAAAAAATTTCAGCCACGTGCTAGGCAAACCATCAAGGCATATTTTCCGACAAATAAACATATAAATGAAATATTACTCTGTGATAGTTCCTTAGTACGTAGTAATTTTGAAAGAAATGGGAAAAAACGAAAAAATGGCAATCACAGGAAAATCGAACACATACTTATATATACGCCATATCTGGCTAAAAAAAAAATAGGCATGGGTAGCCAGATCATCTAGAAACACTTTCCAACACTATAAAAATATAAGTTTTGCGACACTACTTGCCAATTCCTTACGGTAACATGACTAAGCAAAAAAATGCAAAACAAATACAAAGGGGCACTCGCGGAAAAATGCCCAACATTCTAATATACGGCATCTCAGATAAAAAAAAAAGACATGCACGTGTTAGCCCAACCATCAAGGCACACTTTCTAACACATAAACATGAAAAAAAAAATCAATAATATACGGCAATTCCTTACTACGTAGTAAATTTTTACAAATATTGAAAAAAAAACAGAAATTGGCAACCGCAGTTAAATACCCAATATACCAATAACTACGTCGTATCTGACAAAAACAAAATCACGCATGGGTAGCCAGATCATCTAGACACACTTTCCAACATTAAAAAAGCAAAAGTTTTACGACACTATTTCGCAATATCTTACGGAAAAATGACTTGGCAAAAAAATGAAAAAAAATTAAAAAGGGACACTCGCGGTAAAATGCCCGACATTCTAATATACGACATCTCAGATAAAAAAAAAGACATGCACGTGTTAGCCCAACCATCAAGGCACACTTTCTAACACATAAACATGAAAAAAAAATGAATAATATACGGCAATTCCTTACTACGTAGTAATTTTTACAAATATTGAAAAAAAAACAGAAATTGGTAACCGCAGTTAAATACCCAATATACCAATAACTACGTCGTATCTGACAAAAACAAAGTCATGCATGGGTAGCCAGATCATCTAGACACACTTTCCAACACTAAACAAGCAAAAGTTTTACGACACTATTTGGCAATATCTTACGGAAAAATGACTTGGCAAAAAAATGAAAAAAAATGAAAAAGGGGCACTCGCGGTAAAATGGTCCTCGTGGTGATGAACGACATTTTAACTAAAAAAAAAAACATGCACATGGTAGCCAAACAATCCACCAAGACTTTCCACAACTGATAACCTATACAAGTTGCACCATTCTACGACAATTTCATAATACGTAATAACTTTGATAATTATGCAAACTACCTCAGAAGGGTAAACTCGGACGCGAACGACCCCGACGCGTCTCAGAAATCGGGGAAGGAGTACAGCTACAGCAATGCACATCTGGACACTACTAGAGCGTGTAGGGGAGACACCTCCTGCAGGTCGATCACCCACAAATTCAGTCACAGGGGTGAGTCACGTGAGAAAAACCTGTTTTTTTTTGACGCTCGGGGTCGCAAACGACCCACCGTACCTATCCAGGGTTAAGCAAAGGCCTGATTTTCATAGATTTCGTAGATCAGATTCTAATCCAGGATTTTGGAGGACTCACTCTGGAACATATCGGAGAGCTCCCTCGCGGACACCATCAAGACCAGGATCATCTTCGAGGCAGTCGTCCAGTTTTAGACAATACTCCAATGGTAGGCCATTTTCTACTGGAAGATCATCTTTTAATAGTAGGTCTGTGTCAAATGATCAGAAACAGCAGCAAAATTTGACAGAAAGAGTGATTAAGGTCGAAGAAAATGTAGCAAAAATCTTGGAAAAGATTGAAGAAATGTTGAAGAAAGGAAAGAATGTGAATTTTGTAAGTATGGAAGAATTATCAGAGATCATTGATGTAGATATCAGCGATGTAATGTTTGCTAAAGAAGTTACCGAAGTAGGAGCTCTGATTTTGGATACTGGTTGTCCAAGTAGCTTAGTTGGAAAAAGTTGGCTAGAAAAATATCTGAAGAAGAATGGTATTAAGAAAGAAAATTTGCATAAAAGGAGATGTTTCCAAAAATTCAGATTTGGTCCAAGTAGAATATATGAAAGTAAGGAAATTATAGAAATACCAATAACAATAAAGGAATCTGAAAAATCTGATACTTTCAGAAGGATTTTGCTTGGAGCTTTTGTGCTGGATGCTGAAAATGTGCCATTGTTGTGTGGTAGAAATACTATGAAAAAATGGAAAATGGATCTGAGTATGCATAGAGATAAAGTGACAATCAACGACGACACAACCCGTGAGTTCGAATGTATGTATACTGCAGGAGGTCATATGGTTCTTCAGCTGTATGAGGATAGAGCATTTTGGACTACAGATGCCACTGTATTTTACTTGAAGAAGGAAGTAGATATAGAGAGTTATGAGAAGGTGAAAGAGATTCATGAAGTAACCAACCACAAGAATGAAAATCAACTACTTCATGCATATAGGAATGCAGGAAAACTAAATGAGAAAATGCGAGAAACAATAAAAGAAGTGTGTGAGAACTGCAATATATGTAAAAAATGCAAGAGATCACAGGGCACTCCTAAAGTTGCATTACCAATAGTTTCTGATTTTAATCAGATTGTAACCATGGACTTAAAACAATATGAAGAGACTTATGTATTATGGATGATCTGTTCCTTCACCAGATTTATTCAAGGAGCTGTTTTGAAGGATAAAACCGCCGAGTCAGTGGTTGAATCTCTCAACACAGCATGGAACTGGAGGTTTGGGTTCCCTTCTCAAGGATACTGGGCAGATAACGGACCAGAGTTTAAGAACCACGAAGTTAACGAGTTTGCTTCAAAACTAGGTTTTGAAGTAAAATTTGGTCCAAATTACTCACCCTGGAGCAATGGAATAAACGAACGTAACCATTATTCTGCAGATATGACAGTGAAGAAAATTCGAGAGGCAGATAAGAAAATTGATTTAAAGAAAGCTGTAGAGATGGCTGCTTGGACTCATAATACAAACACCAGTATTTTAGGATATAACCCTATGCAATTGGTGACAGGAAAGGCTGTAACAATACCTGGAATTTCTACAGGAAATGTCGCCACTGAGTCAATGTTTGACAGTGAGAATGTGAAGTTAATGATCGAGAGACATCACATGATCACCAAGCAATTCAGGGAAGCTGAATATTCTTCAAAGCTGAAAAGGGCTTCACAACAGCAAAACAATAAATTTAATAACAATTTACAAAGAGGGGGATATGGTATTTTACCAAGATAAAATGAAAAAAGCTTGGTGTGGTCCAGTAAAGGTTTTCACACACAGAGGAAGAGATGTTTACATCTGGGCGAATGGCGATTTAAAGAAAGTAGCCAGTTGTAAAGTACAACTTTGCTCTCAAAGAAATATTCCTACGGAAATTTCAAGAGAAGTAAGCAACGAAGCAAAAGCAGTGGACTCTACTCCTAAAATGGCAGGAGAAGAGAAAATATCAGTGGATCCTCCAGCCAGTAATCTAAGAATGAAGACAAGATCTCAAGATGATAAAGAAGAGACTGAGAAGGATTTCATTGGAGCATTCTGGTTGACTTCAGAAAAAACAGAGTGTTTTTGTGAGGAAATAACAAGTTACGTAGTGGAATTACCTGTTAAATATCACAAGATGCCAGAAGTGTTAGAAGCAAAGAAGAAAGAATATGAAAATTTGTTACATTTTGACACTTTTGAAGAGGTGGAAGATGTAGGGCAAGAAAAGATAGGCAGCAGATGGGTGATCACGAAAAAGGAGAAACATGACGGACAAAAAACTGATTACAAAGGGAGAATTGTCGCCAAGGGATTTCATGAGAAAGAAAAACCCCAAGCTGATTCACCAACAGCTATGTGTGAAAGCATGAAAGTCTTCTTGTCCTTGGCTGCAAATGAGAATTTTGAGCTTCAGTCTATTGACATCAAAGCAGCATTTTTGCAGTCAAACATACTTAACAGGAATGTATTTGTAGAACCTCCAAAGGATTTGAAAAAAGAAAACATTATTTGGAAACTCAGAAAACCATTATATGGATTGGATGATGCCAGTAGAAAATTTTGGCTGAAAGTTCAGCAGATTTTTAAGGAAGAAGGTCTGAAGACTGTGAGTGGAGATGAGGCATTCTACTATCAGCAGAGTGAAGGAAATCTGATTGGTATGATACTTACTCATGTAGATGACTTTTCGATAGCTGGTACAAAAGAATTTGTAAAGAAAGTAACAAACTTGTGTAAAGAAAAATTACAAGTTTCAAAGATAGAAAAGAATAAATTTAGGTTCACAGGGATAGATATCATCAAAACAGAAACTGGAATAACAATCTCAATGGATGATTATGCGAGGAGTCTTGAGAAAGTGGAAGATATCAGGAAAGGAAAAGCTGGTGAACCTTTGACTAGTCAGGAACTGAAAGTATTTCGCAAGTATGTAGGAATGTTTACCTGGTTAGCAGCCAATGCAAGACCTGAACTTTCTATCACAGCATTGCAGATGTCCAAGAAAAATAGTAGTGCTACATTGAAAGATCTTAAAAAGGTAAATTTTGTGATTGATAAGATAAATGAGAGGCCAAATAAAGTAGAATTTACAAGAGTTGACAAAAAAGAATATTTGAAGATATATGGATTTACAGATGCTTCCTTTAATACACATGAGAGAAGCATAAGTGGCAATCTGATTTTACTAGGAAGTAAGAGAAATGGACGTGTGGTCCCTATTTACTGGAAGTCAAAGACTATCCAGAAGGTATGTCATTCTGCAAAGGCGGCTGAAACCAGAAGTATGACTAAGATTATTGATAACAGTCAGTTTTTTGCGAGTCAGATTGAACAGTTATTATTTGGTCAGTATGGAAAGAAAATTCCAATCAAATTGTTCACAGATTCAATACCCCTGCTAGAATCTGCTGGGAGTACCAAGCAGGTTGAGGAAAGGCTTCTCAGGAACAGCATACAGGAGATGAAAGACATGTTGACTGAGGGCTGTATTGAGTCTTACAGTTGGCTGGATGGAAAGAAAGACATGATTGCAGATGTTCTAACAAAAGAATGCAAATGGAATGAAGATCTTGAAATGATAATGCAGGAAAATAAATTTAAGTTTGCAAGTAACGAGGATAATCTTGTGAAATACAAAGATGGAGAGATCATGTTAATTAACAAGACTGAAAATCAGGGAAAGTAGTAGTAACACTTTTAATGCTTAGATCATACCTGCATTAGCTATTCAGAATTGGTTTTGCCCGATGTCTGGTGCAGTACAAAATTATGTAATAATGTCATAGCATGTCTTTGTGAAGTATCTTATGTTATGCCTGTTTGAGTACCAGACTTTGCTTTTGAATATTAATATATAATATTTTTTAGTAAGCTTGTATATAGAGGAAAAAGTTTTTTTTGTTAAGAGCACTATTCAGATTTTGGATAAAATGTAAATACATGTACATACCTATGTTATCTGATAAAAAAAAAAAAGGCCCCCGGAAATATGATATACCTTACATATATATTTATTTATAATAGAACAAGAGAGTATAACTGGCTGTTATTAGTAATGTAACAAAGTGCTTGTTTAAAATAGACCAGTTTCATAAATATGTTAGTATATTGGGTTGTTGATCATTTACCAAAGAGCAGTTAACATTTACCTCTGGTTATGTAAATACTTATATCAAGAGTCTGTATATAGATATTGTATTAAAAGGATTACTGTAACTTCTGCTAAAGGAAATAAAGAAGGTTTAAGGACAACGGCATTATCTCTTCAGTATTCCACCAAGTACAATTGGGATATAACACCTATAGGCTCCCCCAAACCCCCATTCCTTAGCTCACATGGATTGTGAGGTTGCAGCGACCAAAGGAATTAGAAAGTTTGAATGGGACTCGATCCCCAGTCTGACAATCACCAAGCAAGGATGTTACATTATCAAACAGGAATATTAAATTCATTTGTTCAAGTTAGATTAAAATTTTAATTGTAATAACATCTTAACTAAGACTTTCAGGGTTAAACCTCAACAGCAGCACTGTTCCTTCACGACCACCCTTGATAAAGTCCAAATTATTCATGTTGTTGATTATTACCTTCGCCAACGAAGTTGAAAGGATGTTATGTTTTATGCCCTGCTTGTGTGCGTGTTTGTTTGTGAACAGCTTCCTGTCCACAATTCTAATTGTAGAGTAATGTAACTTGAAGGGATTAACTCTTATGTAAAAAGCTGGGAACGATTAGATATTGGTAGGTCAAGTTCAAAGGTCAAGGTCAAAGCTCAAGGTAAAGCAAATTGTTCAATTCACGTAATCAGCCACAAGTTTGGATATCGTTGTCACAGAGGCACCAAAACTGGTTCATATTTGAGTGTATGAAAATCCATGCCAATTAATACATGTTAAGGTCAAAGGTCAAGGTCAATGTCAGGCAAAAGGTCTTGAAATAAGCTGCTGCAGTGGAGGTCTGCGCTCTTCTGGGTGCCTCTCAAGTTTTGGATCAATTAAAACAACAAATTTCCTTACATAGAAAACATCTTTATATCAAGTAGCAAACATTTCTATGAATGCTACCATTTACTACGGCCACAAATTTGACATAAAATTAATCTAGTTTTAAGGAGTAATAGAAGTACACACAAAACTATAGTCACGCCTTCGATCCATGTTGCTTAGTCCACAAAACATTGAAAGACAATATTGAAGCCTTGTGCAGCCACGTGGATCATTTTAATAACCACTATTATTTCATCAAAATGATATTGTCGCCGGAAATGTCAACATGAGGCATTAGTAACAAAATTGATTCATGCTAAACGAATTCAACTTTTTACTTTTATACCAAACGAACTGTTCAGTGTGTTTATCACTATATAAGACTTCATATCTGTATATCAAAAACTTATTTAAAAAGAAGAGAGGCCCTCAGTAGAGCGCAGACGTCCGCCGCGGTAGCTTATTTCTCGATCTTTAGCCCAACCTTGACCCTGACTTTTGACCTAGGACTTTCAAAATGGAAATCACTTCCACGTCTTGACATGTAAATTAATCCCTGAAAGTTTCACTAAATGAGTAAAATTGTGGTCAGGAAATTGTTCACAAACACTCACACACACACACACACACACAAACAAAAAGGGGCGAAATATAACCTCCTCCCAGGCCGACTTCTTAACGAAGAACAAATATGCAGAAAACCATTTTGTTCGACTAGCGAAAAAAGACGAAGGACACCACCACCCACTTGCGGCAAGAGTTTAGTCAATAATTAACTAATGAGGTATTTACACCTGTCTGCTAATGGAATATGAAGAAATGATATTGCAATTTAATACGAAACAAATAATTTCAATGAAAGTATTCCCAAGAATATTTTCTAAAAAAAAGAAAATGTTAAAAAACACCTTGTTTTTATTAATTTTTTTTTCACGGCAATTTCCTGCTTCACTTTAAACTGAATTTTAATATCTTGTTGGTATAGATCCCCTAAGTATCTAATCTAAGCCTCTTATTCACCAAATACTTGTTTAATTGCATGAGAGCTGACATAAGGACGACTTAATCTAAACCTATAAATAATCTGTTTCTGGGAATATAATCTACGGATCCTATATACGTCAGAATGCTTCAAATGATTATATGGTTACTACCTTCAAATAATGAGAGAGAGAGAGAGAGAGAGAGAGAGAGAGAGAGAGAGAGAGAGAGAGAGAGAGAGAGACCGTCAAGGTATGTACCAATCAAAACCAAATTAAACTAGAAAAGCACAGAGTGCAGACCTCCGCCAAGGTAGCTTATTTCTGTAGACCTTTTGCTCGACCTTGACCTTGACCTTTGACCTAGAACTTTCAAAACTGAATCCCTTCCACGTCTCAACATAACAATTAATCCCTGGAAGTTTCACTACTCTATGAGTATAATTCTGGCCAGGAAGTTGTTCACAAACAAACTGACAAATAGGGGAGAAAGCATAACCTCCTCCCATCTTCGTTGGTGGAAGTAAAAAGGATATTTTTTAATCTACTTCTACGCAAAGATAGGACCCAAGTGAGAACCTGCGCTGGGTTGGCTTTGTCGAAGGACTGAAGTGCCCTTGTCAAAATAAGGCCTTAAAAAAAAAAAAAAAAAAATCTAATTTTCCTGACTAAGGAACTCCCAGCTACTGACATAATTTACCTCCGCCAACGATATTGGAAGGTTATTTTTTACCACCTCTATGGGTCTGTGTAATTTGTTTGTGTGTGTTTGTTTGTGAACACCCTTCTGGACACAATTTTAATCGTAAAGTAATGGAACTTGCAGGGATTAACTGTTATGTAAAAAGCTGGAAATGATTAAATTTTGGAATGTCAAGGCCAAAGGTCAAGGTCATGGCCACGGTCACATAATCAGCCATAAGTTTGACATCGTTGTCATAGACTTCAAAGTTGGTTCATATTTGGGTGTATGAAAATCCACGTCAAATAATATATTTCAAGGTTAAAGGTCAAGATTAAGGTCTAGCAAAAGGTCGAGAAATAAGCTGGCGGGGGAAGGTCTGCATTCTACAGAGAGCCCCTCTTGTTACGTTTGCTTTACTCTGAGATAAGAATATTGCAAAGTTGTTTCTGACAACATTGAAGGGACACCGAAATCAAACAGTTCTAAGTTTTTATGATGTTGTCTAACTTATTGTGATGTTGTCTAACTTATTCTTGAACTCGTCTACCGTGTTACTGTTTACTACATTCACTGGAAGTCTATTCCAAGTATTTGCTATTTTTCATGGAAAGAAATTACAACATTGAGTGGTGGTGTATCTCTTCAATTCCAGTTTGAATCCGTTACTTCAGGACTGATTTGTACTAAGCGTGAAGAGGTTGTTGTAGTCTACATTTGTTATTCATTTAATAAATTAGATTGCCTTCATTAGCTGAGAGAGAGAGAGAGAGAGAGAGAGAGAGAGAGAGAGAGAGAGAGAGAGAGAGAGAGATTTGGGAGTAACTGGTGGGCGTGGCTGATAATGACAGCAGCCTAAACTAGGTTGTAGCCCCTAGGGAAAACGTTATGATTTTATCGATTGAACAAAAAAAAATGCAGAGACTTACGAATGCTGAATTAACCTAGGGATACCGCTTATTGAGATTATGGAACCAATATTTAAAACAAATAATTGTGTATATCCTACTTACTAGGGACTGTGTGTACAGTATACGCTAATTACTGAAAAATATATACGATAAACTGATGTTGTAGGTTCTATAAAACACAGGGTTTCCCTTAGTGATAGGACCAGGGATACAGCCCTTCAAGGGAGTAAAGTGAATTAGACATTTCTATGTACTCGTATTATTACCTCCGCCAACGAAGATGGGAGTAGGTTATGTTTTCACCCCTGTTTGTCTATTTGTTTGTGAACAACTTCCGGGTCACAGTTTTAGCTCATAGAGTAGTTACACTTTCAGGGATTAATTATGTTGAGACTTGGAAGTGATTCAATTTTGAAACTCCTAAGTCAAAGGTCAAGGTCAAAGTCGAGTAAAAGGTCGAGAGATAAGCTGCCACAGCGGAAGTCTGCGTTCTACTAAGAGACCCCTCGTTATTATTATTATTATTATTATTATATCATTATTATTATTATTTCTCCTAGTTATTATTATTATAATTATTATTATTATTATTATCATTATTATTATTATTATCCAAGCTACAACCCTAGTAGGAAAAGCAGGGAAAAATAGCCTAGTGAGGAAGGAAAACAAGGAAATAAACTACAAGAGAAGTGATGAATAATTAAAATTAAACATTTGAATAACAGTATTAACATTAAAGATCGTTCATATATAAACTATAACTTAAAAAAATGTGTGAGTGAAAAGGTTTAATTTGGTCTATTCATAAAATATTGAGGTATTTTGAAGTATTTATGTTATATATGTATGTTGAAGAACTCAGAGACTGTATTTGCATATCAACAAATGAATTATTTTGTATGTATGTATGTATGTATGTTTGTATGTATATTCTACGTCAGAATAACTCATACACCAATCACATCAAATTCACGGTTCCTTCTTACGCTTTTGAAGGCCAAAATACACCAAAACTAGAGGGGTACTCAGTAGAGCCCAGACCTCCACCAATGCAGCTTATTTTTCGACCTTGATCTTGACCTTTGACCTTGACCTTTGACCTTGACTTGTATTAATTGGCGTAGATTTTCCTGCACTCAAATATGAACCGAGTTTGAAGTCTCTGTGATAATGATGTCCAAACTTATGGCTGATTACGTGAATTGGACATTTTGCTTGACTGTGGCCTTGACCTTTGACCTTGACCTTCCAAAATTGACTCATTTACAGCTTTTTACATAACAGTTAATCCCTGCAAGTTTCATTAGTCTATGATTGAAATTGTGGCCAGGAAGCTGTTCACAAAAAAAAAATTAAAAAATTAGAAAATTAAAAAAATAAAATAAAACACATACACAGGGGTGAAAATCTAACCTCCTTCCAACTTCGTTGGCGGAGGTAATTAAACAGTATTTTACAACATTTCATCGCCACCAACAGTTTTCACAACCTTCAAAATATGAGAAAATTCGCATTTTTTCTCCCGAATCAAAAGAGAATATGTAACTAGAACTCAGAACCGTAATTTTCCAGTAAAATATTGATTAGATTCTACGAAAATACGGCCTTCTCATTTCATCAATGGCTTTAAAAAGGAATATAGGCCTAGAACCGGGCACTGGTAGGCTAATGCCTCCGTTTCTTTCTTTACCAACATCTACGATTAAGAACTAGACTGAAATGCTCTCAAAAAACAGAAAATGACTGTCGAGCAATCTCAGATTTGGAACTTATCACGCTTTAAAAAAAAAAAAAAAAAAAAAAACTATTTCGTCAAACGTCAAAATAAAAAACAATTTTTCGCCAATTTAAGTCTTTTGTAAGAAAATCGCTGCTTATTCAAATTCTTATGAGTTGAAAGCCATAAAAATTCGAGAAAGCGTCTGAAAAATCAACCTGAAAAGTATATGCTCTTACCCCCATTAAAGGTCTAAAGGCTGCTTATGAATGGCAAAGGCAAGGGACAGTGATATTGCCCTACCAAGCGGAACAATGCCCTAGAGACTGACAATTTATACAAAAGATCAGCGCTCAAGCAACCTCTTCACCCAAACTAGGACCAAGGAAGGCCAGGCAATGGCTGCTGGTGACTCACCAGATAGACCTATAGGCTCCCCCAAACCCCCAATCGGTAGCTCACAAGGATGGTGAGGTTGCAACGACCAAAGGGACTAAAGGCTCGTTTACTCGGGGATAGTTTACTCAGCAAAGCAAAGGCTTACTATCCTATAAAGGTTATTGGCTATTAGTTATTGGCGCCAGTAAACTATCCCCCCTGTAAGCCGGCCTTAACTAGTTTGAGCGGGACTCGAACCCCAGTCCTGGGGAACACCAGTCAGGGACAGTCACCACATAGGCCAATCACACCCCAGTTAAAAGCGCTTGTTTAAAAACCTGGACTCTATTTTCCCGAGTCTATGACTAGAATGAATCTTTTACTGACGAAAAATACATCTCTCGACAAGCCCTTAGAATTCCCCTTAATAAGATTTAACAATTCTATCAGAAATAATCATTTGACACTTGCATCTTATAACTTTAATATAAAATGTATTGACTTTTCATAAATTTCTTTATGATACCACAAACACTAATAGAATATTCAGAGCCTATTTGTGTCTTTTCAATGTGTCCTATTAACTATTTGTGTCTTTTCAATGTGTCCTATTAACTATTTGTGTCTTTTCAATGTGTCCTATTAACTATTTGTGTCTTTTCAATGTGTCCTATTAAGATATATTCGTAAACCTATAACAATATTGAGCGTCATAGTAACTAGATATTATTATGAACTAACCTTACATACTGAAGCCAAATTTTAATTGTCATCATTAAATATTACTATAAACTAACCTTACATATCGAAACCAAATTTCAGTTGTTAAATATATAGAGAAAATGATTGCTAAATTCTAATTGACATAAGGATATTTGAGTGCTAAAAATACATTTTCCCTCCCCCCAAAACCAAGACAGATATTGATCATGTACCCAAGTTTTATGTCCTGAACAGCAGAAATCCCCGATTTGTGACAAATTCCCCAAAAGTGGGGCCTCTAGTCGAAGATTGACTTTAGCCAATCAGAGACTCCACTTTACTCTGCATTTCTATAATTTTTCTTGTGTTTTGGCAAGGAAATATTGACTTATTTCACTGACAGATTATTTAAAAGGTTAAAGGTTTGTGGTTTCAGATTCATGAGAATAGGTACTCGCCAGAACGTCAGCCGGACAAGCCCAACCCCACAAGCGCGGTGCCCAGTATAAACAGAATTTCACATCTAATATACAAGTGAAACAAAGTAACTAAAATACAAAGACCTATTATAACTGAATCTAAAAGTCTTACGTTACAAGAGAAGTATTGAAATGTACGCAACCAACCAGTCAGTAATGATGCCACATGCTACAGTTACATTAAAGGAGCCGAAATCCTTTAATATGTACCACCGCCAGGTTTCCACATGCAGACGTCACCAGCCAGGAGACACACAAGGATATTTTGATTCGCAAAATACAAGATTTTAAAATAAATGAGATGCAAACTTGTTTTTAAATCGACTTCGTGTCTCCTGGGGGACCATAATTAATGACTGGGTTATTTATTAACAAATTTGCCTAGCTTTTTAAAGTCTTGGTAATACCCTCTTACCTGTTCTTGTCAATCACACCATCTGCAAAAGAGAAAAATACATAATTAGTATCGAATATGAAGCTGATTGTGATCAGCAAATTTTCAATGGATAACATCCAATGTGACCACTAATAATAATTTAAGTTTTTAAGGAAAATTAATTATTTTCTTGTTTTCCCTGAGTTACGTTAAGGTAGATTTGATAACTGATATTGACTAAAGGATATAATTCTTCAAATATTTGAGATTGAAACTTTTAACTTTTGTACGTGACATAAAATCTAGTGAATTCTACTTTGTGTCCAAGCTTTCAGTGTAGCATGAGACCACATAAACTTTCCGTAAGTACCATTGTAAGTAATTAGGTAAGTAGATAAGTAACCAATTAAGTAAGTATGTATGTAACCAATGAAGTAAGTAGATAAGTAACCAATTAAGTTTGTAAGTAACCAATTAAGTTTGTAAGTAACCAATTAAGTAATAAGACTGGCAATATGAACCCGTCGTAGTATCGTAAGAAAATTAAGTAATAAGACGTTAATTTGAAGGCCAACACCGTTTAAGAAATTGATCTAATTTGGCAGCCAGTTCATCAAGATGTAATTTCTAATGATCATTCCCTTTTCCAGAAAATTTAACAAAAGTAAAAATTGAAGAGATGTATAACAGAGGGTCAACAAACAGCCGATAAATCATGTTGAAGCGAGATAATAATAATAATAATAATAATAATAATAATAATAATAATAATAATAATTAATATTATTATTATTATTATTATTATTATCATTATTATTATTATTATCATTATTATTATTATTATTATTATTATTATTATTATTATTAGCTATGCTACAATTCTAGTTGTAAAAGCAGATGCTAGAAGCCCGAGAACTCCAACAAAAAATTGGTACAGGGGAATGATCAAGGATATTTAGTACGTATTTAGGAAATTATCTATTGAAAAGATACGATGAATATTTTTTTTTCAAATGTAGGTATATTTTCTAGATCTGATTATAGGAAATTGTCTATTCAACAAGTACAATGAATATGTTTTTAAAAAGTAAATATATTTGTAGATCTGATTCAAATGTGTTGGGCCAACAACAAAGTCTGAAGTGTGCAAGGTCCCAATAACTTCGAAATCTGAACACCCATTCACTAAGCCCTACAACAACGGCAACAGGTTTAAAGGTTACGCATGAATGGCAGAAGCAAGGGATAGTGACAATGCCCCAGAGACTGACCATATATACGTATAATCAGCACCCAAGACCCCTCTCCACCCAATCTAGGACCAGGGAGGGTCAGGCAATGGCTGCTCATGACTCAACAGGTAGACGTTTGGGGTCCTTTAGCTCATAAGGATGGTTAGGTTGCAGACACTTCAAGAAAGTATCGCACTTGAGGGGATCTCGAATCCCAATTCAATAGATCGAAAGGCAGAGAGAGAGAGAGAGAGAGAGAGAGAGAGAGAGAGATTCTTAAAGCCGAAAGTAAGTTTTAATCAAATTTACTGGTGTCTACAGGATGTAGTTAGCCTAGTCTTTCTTAAATAAATGCACAAGTTAAATATACACAGACAACAAGCCACAATATAATAAGAAATAATTACACTAAACTAAAATAGAACTTAAATATACGAAAAATAATATTTCAGACGGTGTTAGCTGTATATTAGTAGAAATGCCGTACCATTTTAAATGGTTATTTACTGAAAATCCATTTTTAAAATCTATGACTTATACATTTCGAAAAAAAACAGAATATACATTTTGTATGAATAGAAAAAAACGCTGGGTGACGACTCTTGAAACGTTAGCAACACAGTCTACCCCCTAACCCCCCCCCCCCCCCCCCGAAGGTCTACACCTCCCCCGGCCCAGGACACACCAGGTAACCCTCCCCCCTCAATATGTCAGACACCCCCAAAAGGGGGGAAGGAGGTGATTAGCATAACACGACACTTGAAGGAGAGAGAGAGATATGAATGGATAAAAGCTCTTAGTTTTATTAGGAAATATAGGTTACGACATTGGAAAAAAATGTTGAGAGAGAGAGAGAGAGAGAGAGAGAGAGAGAGAGAGAGAGAGAGAGAAAGAGCTATTGCAATTGTTACTGTGAGCATTGTTGAACTGTGGTCAACGAGTAAGAAACTAAAAGGTAAAGAAAATTGATTTAAAAAGATCATGGCACAAAAAAACGTGATATTCAACAAAGGTTAAGTTTCAACTTCTTGATATAGAAAATCTCTCGAGGCCTACTGAAAGATATTATTAGTTACCTCCGTCAACGAAGTTGGTAGGAGGTTATGTTTTGGAACATTGGCCAAATAGTACGGACATTGGCCAAATGGTACGAACATTGGAAAGGTGCAACGAAAATCGACAAAATGTCAAAACTACACCAACATTCGTAAAATAATACGAGAATTTGTAAAATTGCACGAAAACTGGCAAAATAGTACGAGAATTTTTGCGTCCCAGATTTTTTATATTTCAAATGTTTATTCTCAGTACTCCTGCACCTTCAGACACTTCACACGAAGACTTGAATAACTGACAGGATGCCCTGCACGGCATTTCTGAACCAGGAATCGTGCTTGTGTCGTGTAAGTGTCATGATAGCTTTCAGATTTTGGTCCCTAAAACACCTTCTGATTTTGCCCAAATATTCCTAAAGTCAGTCTATCTCTCTCTCTCTCTCTCTCTCTCTCTCTCTCTCTCTCTCTCTAAGATCTTGAATTCATCTTCCAAATTTCTCAGATTCTCAAACTCAACTTCGTTTATAAGAAAGACTAATATCAAAATATTTAATTAAATTTGTACCAAATTCAACATACACAATACAGTTGAATGTTCAAATCACTAAGAAATTCTGTTACAATAAAAACACTGACGTAAAAATCCCTAAAAAATATTTAATTAACAACTAGACATTAATAAGGCTTAAATCTCCAGTAACGAATTGCACAATACACCAACGTTTATGTATATAAATTACACTTGTAAAAAATGTAATTCCTAACGAGTTGGAAAGTCATTTTCCTCATGCATAATTATTTCTGGGAACCAAACATTCATTTAAGCAAAATCTATGTAGTTTTGTTTACTTTTTATCTATGAATTTTATAGGTAATACTATTAATATTCCTATTACTATGAATAAAAGAGTCTTAGGACAATTCAATAAACGTAGGATTCATTAAGGACTACACAAACTAAAATTAGGTTTACCAAGCAAATACTTTTTTCTTTCATGACCATTAATTACTGACAAAGTTATGTATATATATATATATATATATATATATGTATATATATATATATATATATATATCTGAATAAACTGAGAACACCCCCCCCCCCCGCCTTTTCCCCTTCCCAAACACACACACACACACGTGCGCGCGCACACCGAGTTACAGCCCCCCCACCCCCTCCCCATCAAAAGAACCACCCACAGCCCTCTACGACGTAACAGCTGTCTACACTTCATTGCACATTTGAGCGACCCATTACAGTAATTAACAAACGAATAAGCGTGTACTATGTATCAAGGTTGATTGTATTATGTACTACGTGCATACACACCAATTAATGCTAATTTGACAAACTCTTTAATTACAGTTTACATAATATTCACCCATTGGCCAGATTCTACCCGTCAGATTCAAGAGGAAATGTTTCATGAGAGAGAGAGAGAGAGAGAGAGAGAGAGAGAGAGAGATCTTTGCTACGAGATTCACCAAATCTAAATAGACCCATCAAAACTATAGGTTTCGCATTCAATAGTTCCCTCTGCCAACGAAGTAGGAAGGAGGTTATGTTTTACCCCCTGTTGTTTGTGTGTGTGTGTGTTTTAATCGTACAGTAATGAAAATTGCAGGGATTAACTGTTATGTAAAAGGCTGGAAATGATTAAATTTTGGAAGGTCAAGGTCACAGATAAGCAAAATGTCCAATTCACGTAATCAGCCATAAGTTTGGACATCGCTGTCACAGACTTCAACCATAGTTCATATCTGAGTGTATGAAAATCCACGCAATTTAATACATATTAAGGTCAAAGATCAAGGTCAAGGTGGAACAAAATGTCGAGAAATAAGCTGCTGGGGCGGAGGTCTGCACTCTACTGAGTGCCCCTCTAGTTCTTCGCATGTTTCAATTCAAATATTTCAGAACCAACTTTTCACAAATCTATCTAGAAATTTTAAGTGTCTTTCTTTTCCCTGTCTGTATAAAACTTGATTTGAGTGGGAACTACATTCACACATTCAATTCTTAATACATTACGATAATAAATCCGACATTTGTTTCGGCTCCCAATTTCCTTGTCGAGTTGATACACAATTTAACTATCACAAGGTGAAACAGAAGTCCTCTAGCCATTAAAGATTTAGCCACAGTTTTAATCACATCTTCGACACAAATTTCACAGCTCGCAGATCATTAACGAAGAATTAATTGTAATAAAGACAACTGGATTACTTATAACCAATTTTTACATACGTATACCAGGCACTAACCTAATTTTTGTGGGATAGCCGACATTAAACAAATGAAAAAAAAAAAAGGCGAGCTTTCTTCTCTCGGTTCCTTTCAGCCTGACAAGTGACTCAACAGAGTTATAACCAATTTTAATACAGAAAAAAGGCTGGTGTAATTTGATCACCAAATTATTTATCGTTATTATTAATATCTTAAATATAAAAATGCAAAATTAAGTTGACATTAACCTTTAAATTCATATAATACTGAAGACGTGTATATTCTCCGTCCTCCCACCCTTCGGGTGAACAACCTTTGCTGGACAGATCGAAAAACTGACAAGGTACCAATAGCCCTTCAGCTAAGCGTTATGCCATATATAATGAGGCTGAAGTGTCCAGAGCAGGTGACACCTTGGTCCAATGGGACTTTTAAAACTGACAAGTCCTGCAAAGATTCACAAAGACTTAAAATAAATATGTAGTTTAACCCTGGATAGGTACGATGGGTCGTTCGCGACCCCGAGCGTCAAAAAAAAACAGGTTTTTCTCACGTGACTCATCCCCGTGACTGAATTTGTGGGTGATCGACCTGCAGGAGGTGTCTCCCCTACACGCTCTAGTAGTGTCCAGATGTGCATTGCTGTAGCTGTACTCCTTCCCCGATTTCTGAGACGCGTCGGGGTCGAGCGCGACCGAGTTTACCCTTCTAAGGTAGTTTGCATAATTATCAAAGTTATTACGTATTATGAAATTGTCGTAGAATGGTTCAACTTGTATAGGTTATCAGTTGTTGAAAGTCTTGGTGGATTGTTTGGCTACCATGTGCATGATTTTTTTTTTAGTTAAAATGTCGTTCATCACCACGAGGACCATTTTACCGCGATTGCCCCTTTTTCATTTTTTTTTCATTTTTTTGCCAAGTCATTTTTCCGTAAGATATTGCCAAATAGTGTCGTAAAACTTCTGCTTGTTTAGTGTTGGAAAGTGTGTCTAGATGATCTGGCTACCCATGCATGACTTTGTTTTTGTCAGATACGACGTAGTTATTGGTATATTGGGTATTTAACTGCGGTTACCAATTTCTGTTTTTTTTCAATATTTGTAAAAATTACTACGTAGTAAGGAATTGCCGTATATTATTCATTTTTTTTTTCATGTTTATGTGTTAGAAGGTGTGCCTTGATGGTTGGGCTAACACGTGCATGTCTTTTTTTTTATCTGAGATGCCGTATATTAGAATGTCGGGCATTTTACCGCGAGTACCCCTTTTTCATTTTTTTTTCATTTTTTTGCCAAGTCATTTTTCCGTAAGATATTGCGAAATAGTGTCGTAAAACTTTTGCTTTTTTAGTGTTGGAAAGTGTGTCTAGATGATCTGGCTACCCATGCGTGATTTTGTTTTTGTCAGATACGACGTAGTTATTGGTATATTGGGTATTTAACTGCGGTTGCCAATTTCTGTTTTTTTTCAATATTTGTAAAAATTTACTACGTAGTAAGGAATTTCTATTTTAGGATAACATATGTTTATTCCCTAAAAAAATTAGCCACTTCCTATTTCATTTGGGTACCCAAAAAAATTCATGAAATTTGGACAAATTTTTTTGGCCAAAAAAAGTTACCCTTTTTTTCTCATTTCAGATCTTCACCTCCATGGGTCTGACTTCATCCAAAATACATCAAGATGTGTCCTAAACATTCAAGAATCAATTCCTAAAAGGATTTGTGTATATATGTATAAACTTTTTTTCTATGAATTTTTATGTCAGGTCTTTTTTTTCTACTTAATTTTTTAAAATATTTATAATAAATAGTTTTTCTGCAGATGAGTAGTATTTATCTTTACAGTTGTTTTAAGCATTCATTGAAGTTTTTTTTTGGCAAAAGAAAAAAGGAGGTTACTGCAAAAACAGATTTTTCAAGAATTTTTTTTGGCGTCGGGGTCGTTCGCGTCCGAGTATACCCTTAAAGGGGTGTCCGAGGAGCGTACCTATCAGGGTTAAAGGTTCCTCACGAATGGCAGAGGCAAGGGACAGAGATATTACCCTATCGAGCAGGACAATGCCCTAGAGACCGACCATATATGCATTTATCAGCGCCAAAGCCCCCTCTCCACCCAAGCTAGGACCGAGGAGGGCCAGGCAATGGCTACTGATGACTCAGCAGATAGACCCATAGCCTCCTCCAAACCCGCCATCCTTAGCTCACAAGGATGGCGAGGTTGCAACGACCAAAGGAACTAACGATTTTGAGCGGGTCTCGAGCCCCAGTCTGGCGTTCGCCAGTCAGGGACGTTACCACATCGGCCACCACAACCCCTACGCAATTGGTTAACAAAACTATTCAAAATCGAGATTTGATAAACGAGAATTATTTTGATTTATCGTCAATATCTGAAATAGGGTTAAATGACTTCGACAAGGCTAAGACAACTGAAATGACCCCTCCCCCATACACACATGCTTTCCAAGTGTTTCGATAATGTGGATTTGACAATCAACACAAATTACGCAGTTAAGATACGCAAAATACATAAAAGCATACTGTTAAAATAATCGTAATTCTAATCGGAAATCTCCGTGAAAATTTACTGTTCTCAGCCGTGTTTCAGTAAGAGAGAGAGAGAGAGAGAGAGAGAGAGAGATAGAGAGAGAGAGAGAGAGAGAGAGAGAGAGATTGTTTAAAAAACTGTAAGTTTAATAGGAAATTATCCGTAAGAATATACTGTTCTCAGTCGTGTTTAGGTAAAATGCAGGCGAAGGTGTGTGTGTGTGTGTGTGTGTGAGAGAGAGAGAGAGAGAGAGAGAGAGAGAGAGAGAGAGAGAGAAAATTGTTTAAATAAAACAGCAAGTTTAATCAGAAATTCTCCGTATAGATAGATTGTTCTAAGCCTCATTTCAGTAAAAGACAGGCAATCGTAATTTTTATCCTACTTTGTCGTAATCTATCACGGGTTGGTGACCGTAATATCACTCCTTCACGTCAATATATCTGTTTTAAAAACGGTAAATGCCCGGCAACATTAATTTCAATTTTTACATTTCTTTTACGGTAAATATTCAACAGTGGATATTTGAATTCCATGAGATCTGTGCTAATAGGAAAGCCGAGAATTAGAGCATTGTACACAAAGTGGTTGAAATGTAGTAATCTTATTAGTCCAGATATATAGAGGCACACTTTTTCCTATCTTTTCTGCCTTTCGTCTCAGTAGAGAGTAGGATTCTCCTTCTGTATAGGACCAGAAAAGCAGTATCCTTTAAAGCGAAAGTGAAATATTTAAGGCCCTCACACCTAATGGTTAAACAATGGCTTAATAATTATAGTTTTCTTTATCCTGAAGGACCCAAGGTATTGTTTTCAATACATAATTGTAAACGATATTTACTGATTTATATGTAACTAATTTCGATGCCAAAGCCAATTAAACTATAAAATAACACTAATAGAAGAATTTAATTCTTATGGCAATCAATTCTAAGTTACCCTAACCAGCAAACAATGACAGCTCAAACACACACCCTTCGCGAAACCTTCGAGTTTGGCGAAGGAAATAAATTTGGAGTTGCTTTGCAATCTGTTAGTAATAGAACTACTGAAATTCAAGAATTGATAAATGAGAAATATTTCGATAATGTTATCTGAAACATGGATAAATTGACATGTATTAATTGGAGGGGATTTTCATACACTCAAATATGAACCAAGTTTGAAGTCTGTGACAACGATGTCCAAACTTATGGCTGATTACGGGAATAGGACATTTTGCTTGACCGTGACTTGACCAGATTTTTTATCATTTCCAGTTTTTTACATAACAGTTAATCCTCGCAAGTTTCATAACTCCACGATTAAAATTGTAGCCAGGAAGCTCTTCACAAACAAACACACTAACACAAGGACACAGACGACTGAAAACAGCCTCCTTCCAACTTTGTTTGCGGAGGTAATGACTTCGACCAAGCTAAGATAACTGAAATTACCCCTTCATACGCATGCTTTCTTTCATATTAAGAGAGAGGGAAAATTATTTGGGGGGGAGGGCGTTTTTTAACGGCTTCGATAATGTGGATTTGACAATTAACATAAACTACGCAGTGATACGCAAAATACCTAAGAGCGTATTTGTACGACAAACTGATCTTGAAAGATTATTAGTGCGTAGGGTTGCATCGAGTGATAGGATTAGGGAAGCAGCAATGTAAGAGAGAGAGAGAGAGAGAGAGAGAGAGAGAGAGAGAGAGAGAGAGTCATTACAAAACCTTTCAACAGTTCACAACCGGACAACTCTTGTCCGTCATATTTGTGTCCAGCAAAACTGGACAAAACCGTTCTCGCTAAATTGTCCGAGTGACACCAACTAAAGGGTCACTATACGCAATTCAAAAACAGTTCATTATACGCCAATGTAGATCGTGGAAACTTAAATTACCGTCGGGAAAATAACTAAACGCATATATACTGTAAATTGGTGAATATTCCGAATAAAAAGACATTTCCGATTCTTTTAACATCCTATATCTTACGTGAAAAGCTTTGTATAATATTTTACAATACAAAAACATAACAGTAAATTTTATAACTAATTGAGTTATATCTGTAACTTATCATTCAATAAAACTATAACTGATATATTAAGGGTAACGAAATACCTGAATATATGAGTATTGATACTGTGAAAGTATAAATATTACTGTCCTTTTTTATAAGATTTACGAAGCCTACTTGAAAGAGAAATTAGGCAAAATATGTATATTTGATTGCTAAATAGATATGAAATTTGGTTTGCACTATTTCGAACGTCACCTTTAATACATAAACGTGAAAAAATACATATAAAAATTCTGTCCAAAATGGCCGGACTATTCCTTGTTGCTTATCGACATAAAAAAGTACCATGTTGAGCCCTTTCTCTTAATTGCCAAGCACTTATTAGTGGTATTACGCTGCAATTTTGTTTCACGAACCTAAATTAAGATAATATGAACATTGTCTTCTGCAGCTCGGAATATTCACAAAAATTGAAAAGGAATTTTTTTTTTTCACGGTGTAATGGCCGACCAAAACCTTTCTAGACCTCACCGACTCAAAGTATTTGTCGAAAATTATTATTCCGGTATTCTCCTGACTATGATCGAACCTCTAATGTTTATGAAATAAAAAACATCGCCCTAATATAAAGAAAAATAGTAAATATGTCGTATTTTTTCACCACTAGCTCACCTTGACCACCGTACGTCTTCAGCTCCAAAAGGAACAGAATCACAGTGACTTTTTTCAAGTAGGAATTGGTGCTTTGGCCAATCAGAGACCTTCACTTTGCCAGGTTTTTCTTTTGTCGTTTCTTATTGGCTTAGAGCTTCGTCATCTGCCAAGAGGCTTTGGGAGAGCTTGTCCAATTGGCTGGTGGGTTTATAGCTAATTATCAGGAATTTTCTTGAAACTATAAGTTATTCCATTAGTGTCTACAACTAATAAAAGTGAATAATAAACATATAAGTTTATAAATCAATTAATTGAAAAAGTCAATACATCCATGAATAATAAATGATAAGAATATTATAAAATAAAAATTAAAAAAAAAAAAAGAATGAATCCGTATCCCAAAATAAGTTTACGCACAAACGCAAAAGCGTATTTTAATGTTTTTATGTTGACCAGGCTGACATGAGTCTTTTTATAGTTTATATATGACATATTTATTTTTGATGTTGTTGATAGTTTATATAGGGCATATCTGTTTTGATGTTGCAACTGTTTTAGAATGATATATTGTTAATTTATTCTCTTCATTTATTTATTTCCTTATTTCCTTTCCTCACTGGGCTATTTTTCCCTATTGGAGCCCTTGGGTTTATAGCATCTTGCTTTTCCAACTAGGGTTGAAGCTTGGATAATAATAATAATAATAATAATAATAATAATAATAATAATAATAATAATAATAATAATAATAATAATAAAAAGATTAAAAATCTTTATTTGCAATCGTTATTTGCAAACGTGTTACAGATGGGTCTGCCCACGTCATATTGAAGGGTGAGCCTGGAATTCCTAGAGACAATAATAATAGTATTTTTATTTAAATAATTTTCCAAAATATGAACTATTAGAATTAAGGTATATATATATATATATATATATAAATATATATATATATATATACATATATATATATATACATGTATATATATATATATATATATATATTTATATATATATATATATATATATAGGCTGATTTTGTCAGCCTACAGAGAAGATGCAGATAGTCGAAGAAGTGAAGAAGAGCGGGGTTGGGACAGTCGTTGGAAAGAAAAATAAACCTAAACTTACAGCAAAAACTCATAGAAACAGTTAAGTTGAGAATCGTAAACAACGAAATTTTAAAGTGACTGGTGTTAAAAAAACGGGTCACCACTCGTTCAAAAGGAGTGAAAAAAAACTGTTGATGTTTTTGTTGGAAGAGTGGATACGGAAGTTGACTCAAATGATATTAAAAGTTTTGTTAAAGAAGTCTTTGATATAAATGTTATTAAGATAGAAGAACTGGAAATCTTCAGTTCAGAGAGCAAAGCTTTTAAAACTAACAGTAAATTTAGACGAAAGGGAAAGCTTATTTGGCTCAGAGTCATGGCCTGAAGGGGTCATAGTAAACAAATATTACAAAAAGAGACAATAAGACAAATTTTTTATATTATTAGTGTAACCATTTGTTTATTTTATATCATTGTTGATATTTGTACCTTTGCTTTCTGTTTTATCATGGCATTGAAACTTTGCACATATAATTGTTGCTCTCTGGCGAAAAACATTGATCTGGTCAGAGAGCTTGCGTTAAGTCAGTACGATTTTATATTTTTACAAGAAACATTTGTTACAGAAAACCGACTTGGTGATTTACAGTTTATTGATGAGCATTATGAAGTAATAGGGTCACCAGTAGTCTATTCGGAGAAAGCTATTGAGTCTTTTTCCGGTAGGTGTGAGGATGGTTTAGCTTGTCTTTGGAAAAAGAGTTCTTCTCTTCATATCAAAAAGGTTATTATAGAGAAGGATTTTATTGTAATGTCCGTTCTTTATAACCAAAAATTACTTGTGTTTGTAAATGTATATATCCGAAGCGATATTTGTAGAATAGAGACTTTGAATGATTATTTGGCTTCACTTAGTTACCTTGAATATATTTTAACTGAGATTAGATATGATTCTATATTTTTTATTGGGGATTTTAATGCAGACCCTTTTTCTGGTCGCTCATGGAATATGAAAGATAATCAACTTGAATGTTCTGATGTGTGTGCTCTGGATGACTCTACAACTATATGCTGAGACCATATAGTTGGGAGAAAGGAAAATGATACTTATGTGAAGAATATCAGAGTATTGTATGATATAATTGGTTCGGACCATTTGCCAGTAGAAGCTGAAGTGGTTGTTGATGCTGGAAGTCTTTGTACACCATCACATTTAGGTCCTGGAGACGGAAAAATTAGGTACTATGTTGACTGGGATAAACTTTCTTCAAATGAACTTTGTCTTATTGGAGCAAATGTGATGTCTAGAGTGGGTAGCTTTGTAAGTAATGCATCATTTGACTGCTGTTCTTTGAGTTGTAGAGATTATAAACATCTCAGGGGAAATTGATTGTTTTTACTCTGCACTTGCAATGTCTGTAAAGAGAGAAAGCTCTCTTTACTCAAGGGCAATAAAGAGAAAATGTAAATATAAAGTGATACCTGGATGGAATCGTAATGTAAACTGTAAATACAAAACTGCCAGAATGGAATATTTAAAGTGGTTGCGGTCAGGAAAAATACATGCTGGCCCAGATTTCGATCAAATGAGGGGAAGTCGCAAAATATTCAAAGAGGCATTAAATGAATGTAAGAGAAATGAATTTGCTGAGAGGTCTTTGTCGATTCAAGAAAAATTTGAGGACAAAGACATGAAACAATTCTGGGGGATGTAGGGAAAAAGAATAACAAAGCGAAACAATCAGAAATAATTGATGGGGAAAATAATATAGAAAATATAATACAGATTTTTAATAACAAATTTCTATCGTTTGATTTAAACAGTTCAAATGAACTCCCAGAAAATGAGCTACTATTGAAATTAAATGAATATTGGGTAAATAACAGAAAATTCAACATTAAGATATCATTAGATACGTTAAAAAAGGTTGATTAAAAAACTTAAAAATGGAATTGGTCATGACGGAATTCATGCTATTTTATTGAAAAGGGGTAGTGATCAGTTTTTGAGTTTGTTGTGTGATTTTATGAACGCCTGTTATGGTCATTGTTACTTCCCTCTGGAATTACTTGGCGGGGATATTAATCCTACAATAAAGGACCTAAAAGGAAAGGTGTCTGAATCATCGAACTACCGTCCGGTGATGCAGTCGTCACTTATCTTGAAACTCTTTGAAATGCATCTTTTAGATGTTATGGAAGAAAAAATTAGTTTTAATTCATTGCAGTTTGGGTTTATAGAGGGAACTTCCACTAGTGATGCATGCTTACTTTTTAAGGAAATAATAAACAAATATACAAGAATGGGTGAAAAAGCTTTTGGCCTGTTCATCGACCTTTCTAGGGCTTTTGATACTGTTAATCATTTCTTGTTGGGTGATATAGTGATTAAAAGAAATGTACCACCAGATATTGTTCTCCTTCTAATGAATTACCTCAGAAACCAAAGAGCACGAGTTTTATGGAATGGGAATAAAGGGAAATATTTTTATATAGATACTGGTGTTAGACAGGGAGGTATACTTTCTCCTTTTCTATTTAAATTGTATATTGACCATATTTTGGAAGAAATTGTAAAAATAGATAAAGGATGCAAATTGGGTGTATTACGAGTGAACATCATAGCCTATGCTGATGACATTGTTTTGTTGGCTGATACCAAAGATAATCTAAGCCTATTATATGAAAATTTAAAAGGAAAAATTGAAAAGGTGAAACTTATTATAAACACAAATAAAACAAAATGTATGATATTCAAAAGGGCGGGTTTGGCTTCAAACCCAGTGAAGGTAACTCTTGGAGATGATGAGTTGGAAGTAGTGGAGGGTTATAAATATTTAGGTTTTCACATTGTAAATGACTTAATGGATATTTCGGATGTCAAAGTCAGGCTAAATTCTTTTTATTCTAAATTTAATTGGCTTTTTCGAAATTTTAATAATATATCTATTGAAGTGTTTTTATACCTTTTTAATTCGTATTGTAATCCTGATTATGGACTATCTGTTTGGAATATTGGCAAAATATTCAGAAAGCAGATTTTAAAGGGTTTGAAGTAGCTTATGGTAAAGCATTA